>NC_091363.1:6749715-7029715 GCF_038502225.1 Cherax quadricarinatus
ACACTCAAATGAGTTACTGAGTGATTTATTTTCAAACTTATGGAGATATACACACATTATTTCAGAGAAACTTTACAATTGCTTTGGTACAATACCTGCAGTATTAAAAGGATTGAAACCTTTCCATATCAGAATAAAAAACTTGTTAAAAATAAGACTAATCTTGTCTCTAAAGAACTGAAATATCCCTTACACAACTTTTATATTTTTCACATGTGACAAAGCTGATTAATCTTTATAATTTTTGGTTCATTATACGTATAACCTAGTACATAATTATTTTGGATACTGACTTTTGACAAATAGTAATACTGTTATAATAGTGGGCTATGTAAGAGACCCCGTCGAGCCACTGAAACAATGTGAAAACCTTTGAAGTCAACCAGGAACTGATCTTCCACATTATCAAGTGCAGCACGAGAAACACATAGGCACTCAAAATATCCCACATATACAGTGGTCCCCCGCCTTTCGTAGTTCCCGGCAATCGTAAAATTCGCCAATTATAGGGGTATTTTCGTATAAACATGGACTCGCTTTTCATAGGTTGACTCGCGAGTCGTAGTTCGTCCGGGACGCGTACCCACGGCGTGAGCCGGGGCGGCAGCCAGTCTGGCATTGTTTACCAGTGAGCGAAGGTCCCCTCACGTGCTCCAGCGAAATATTTCATAATATTCCATTTATTTTAGTGCTTGCAAGTACTAAATAAGCTACCATGGCTCCAAAGAAAGCTCCTAGTGCCAAGCCTGTGGTAAAGGTGAGAAATACGATTCAATTTAAGAAAACCATCACTGAACAATATGAAAGTGGTACAAGTGTGGCCGAACTGTCCAGGATGTATAAGAAACCCTACACAACCTTATGTTCCATAGTGGCCAAGAAAAATGAAATAAAGGATGCTGTTGTTGCAAAGGGAGTAACTATGCTGACAAAAATGAGATCACCAGTACTGGAAGAGGTTGAGAAGTTATTATTGGTGTGGATAAATGAGAAACAATTAGCAGGAGATACTCTTATGACTTCGTTTATTTGTGAAAAGGCTAGGCAGTTGCATGAAGATTTGGTAAAGAAATTGCCTGCAAATAGTGGTGAAGTGAGTGAATTTAAGGCCAGCAAAGGCTGGTTTGAGAGATTTAAGAACCGTACTGGCATACACAGTGCGGTAAGACATGGTGAGGCTGCCAATTCAAACCACAAGGCGGCTGAAAAATATGTGCATGAATTCCAGGAGTACATAGAGGCTGAAGGACTGAAACCTGAACAAGTGTTCAATTGTGACAAAACAGGCCTCTTTTGGAAGAAAATGCCAAAGAGGACCTTCATTACACAAGAGGAAAAGGCAATGCCAGGACACAAGCCTATGAAAGACAGGCTGACGCTAATGTTCTGTGCTAATGCTAGTGGGGATTTCAAAGTGAAGCCATTACTAGTGTACCATTCTGAAAATCCCAGAGTGTTCAGGAAAAACAATGTTATGAAGAGTAAATTGTGTGTGTTTTGGAAATCTAATAGTAAGGCATGGGTCACGAGGGAAATTTTCGTCGAGTGGTTCAATGAAGTGTTTGGCCCTAGTGTGAAGGAGTATCTCCTGGAAAAGAAATTGGATCTCAAGTGCCTGCTAGTAATGGACAATGCACCTGCTCATCCTCCAAACTTGGATGACCTAATTTTCGAGGAGTTTGGGTTCATCACAGTAAAGTTCTTGCCCCCGAATACCACTCCTCTCCTCCAACCCATGGACCAGCAGGTTATTGCAAACTTTAAAATACTCTACACAAAAGCAATGTTTCACAGGTGCTTGACTGTGACCACAGACACTCACTTGACCCTAAGGGAATTTTGGAGAGAACACTTCAGCATCCTCCACTGCATAACCCTTATGGGTATGGCTTGGGAGGGAGTGACTACCAGGACTTTGAACTCTGCCTGGAGAAAATTGTAGCCAGATTGTCGACTAGAGGGATTTTGAAGGATTTGGGACTGACCCTAATGAGCCTATGTCTGTTGTAAAATCAATTGTGGCACTGGGGAGCTCCATTGGGTTGGATGTAAGTTTGGAGGATGTGGAAGAATTGGTGGAAGACCACAATGAAGAGTTCACCACTGAGGAGCTGCAAGAGCTCCAGCAGGAAGAGCAACACATCGCAGCTCAGAATCTTGCTGCAGAGGAGGAAGAGAGATGGAAGAAGGTGCCTTCTTCAGAAATTAAAGAGATTTTTACTATGTGGGGTAAGATGGAAAGCTTTATGGAGAAACATCACCCTAACAAGGTTGTTGCAAGCCAGGTTGGCAACATGTAAAGTGACAAAGTCTTGGGCCATTTTAGGGAAGTGTTAAAGAGACGCCAGAAACAGAGCTCTCTCCAGTTATTTTGTGAGACAGGACTCCAGTGACTCTCAAGGTGGTCCTAGTGGCATTAAGAAACAGAGAAGAGAAGTAACCCCAGAAAAGCAAATGGTACCTGAGGTGTTGATGGAAGGGGATTCCCCTTCCAAACTATAAACAATCCACTCTCTCTCCTCCTCCAGTCTCCCATACACTAAGAAGAATCTCCAATAAAGGTAAGTGTTATGCTGTTAATGTTTCATTCATCATTTCCCATTGTATTGTTTATGTACTACATGTATATTTCATGTTAAAATTTTTTTTGCTTTAATACTTCTGGGTGTCAGGAACGGATTAATTGTATTTACATTATTTCTTATGGGAAAAATTGATTCGTAAATCGTAAATTTCGTTTATAGTAACGGCTCCAGGAACGGATTAATTACGAACAACGAGGGACCACTGTACAATAAAGGCAGCTTATATCAAAACTTGAAAAACCTTTTGCTCTCTCTCTCTCTCTTTCAATGCTCCCTTGATATCTGCTATCCTTGATATTATGTACAATTTTAAATATTTTTTATCTTACAACTAACTACATATACAGGTGAGTGGATTACAGCACCATCTCAACTACATTGCAATCTCAGCTGTTCAAGTTCTTCCAGCTGTTTTTTTAACTTTTCCTTCTCTTTCAGTAGCTGCTGTTCTGTTTGTTGGAGATGCTTGCAGTGTAAGGCTGCCTTTTTAAGGATTTGGATCTTAGGGATCTTATCAAGGATCTTGGTTTCAGGTACAAGCAGGCGGAGGTACTCGAAAGAATAACGCAAGTCCACTCTTCTCTCTTTCTCCAATGAGCTATATGTGGATCTTCGACCTTTGAAGTGCTCTAAACGCCTCCTTCGTCTATGCTCCTTTGACCTTATTGCCTTCTGAAAGAAAGATTTTTTTAGCAGAATTATCTATGCCAAAAAGTTATGTAATGTGTTGATTTGAGTTTAAATATAACATGAACACATTTTTAATAATTTTAGAGTACGTATATGGTATACAGTACTAACAAGTTGATGTATTATACATGAGTAACACATGGGTAGTATCTCTAATGCAGACATATTGTCTAGGCACAAGACTTGTTCAATAAAATACAGGGGCAACCTTCATACTAGAGATGTTAGAAGTGGATAAGTAATTTTTAAGGTGTTCAGTCCCCTAGCCTAGAGCAGAGCCATATGGACACAAACTTAAAATGGAGATAAAAGTGAGGTGCAGTAATTTGAGAAAATCACAGATGGGCAGGAACTACTAGTGGATATAGATCAAGCCAATAAATTATTTAGCAATATAGTTGTAGAAATTAATTCCTGTACCAAGATTCTATAGTGTTGCTGCATCAGACTAAGTATTATATTAACCCTTTCAATGGCAGACACACAGAACTACGTCACTGAGGTCAGGGTCTCTCACATAATTCTATGCCATGATCTCACTCGGATAAGATGCGAGTAGCAAATTTTGGCTTACACATGAGAGAATGGGTTAAAAAATCCTTCCCTATGTGATACATAATGGGAAAAACAAAACAATGTATGGTTTAAAATATAAAATTTGAGGTGTTTTTATGGTTTTATAAGATTTTTCTTGGCATCATTTGAATGAATGGAAGACATACTAATGGTAGCAATCAATTTATTGCCTTCCAATATGGTCAAAATTAATATGATGTTTAAGTCATTCTTTTGTTTGTTTCTTCAATCTAAGATTTTTTTTGTTAATACCATTAACATAACTTTAGAAAAAAAAACTTGAGGACTTGGTAGTGCCTGTTGCAGTAAATACAAATGGAGAGTTTCTCTCTCCTAAAGTTAGTGTTGTTGTTATAAGTTCTTGTAGACGTGTCTCAGCACTATATAAAGATGCCAGTCTTTCACCTGTAAAGTAATGTTTTTAATTATACTTTTGTTATACAAGGCAAATGGAATGTTTTCCCTGCAGTGAATACATATGCAATACTATTCCATTATTACATGAAAGGAGGCAGTGAGGAAGGGCCTCAAAGATGACAATATTTGCAGTGAAAAAAAAAATGTAAATGTAATTGTAAATATGAACAAAGAGCAGATGGTTGAGAGGGAATGACCAAGACTTAACATAAGAACTTCTGAACATCTAGTCAATGAAATGGATGAAATTTTGAACATGAGTCACCATGAGAATAAAAGTTTGTTGTAATGTTATGTGGAAGATATTTTAAAAATCCTGGTAACACTGTCAGGATAACCAGGCAGAGAAGAAGATTTATGTGACATATGACAAGTTATCAAGGATGTAGAGGTTAGAAGAGATGAACAAGGATTGGATAAGTACAGAATGGATACTGTTTTCCCCACTCTAGTGGCTGTTTAGTGAACAAATTCAAATGTGTACAGCCAGAGCAGAAGGTGAAAGCTTCAACCAATCTTTGACTGATGTAGCAGTCACACAAGTTTCTCTAGCTGTCTATATTTTATCTTTACTTACTTTCAATGGCCATTAGTCAGATACTATTTAGGTCAATGTTTAATTTACACTACAATGGTCATGAACAATAAATTTCTAATGAGTAGACACAATTAATGGAGAATTTTCACTATAAAATTTCACATACATACTAAATATCAAATGTTTTTTAAGATTATTTCCTTGAATTTTGAACATCTTATGATTTTTAAGCACCAGCATCTAGACTGAAATCCTGTCTGCATTAATACACCCAATATATGAATGTCTTAATCTTCGACCCTTTGAGTTAAAAATCCAAACAAAACCTTATCTTGAAACAGACTTAGCGATTCCTGTTTTGGAGAAGACATGATCAGATAGCCTGATCTTATTAGCTAATCATTTGAATGTTGCATACTTTGTAAAGATTTATTCATATTATTAACCTGGAGAATGTTAGCAGCAGTAGGAATGAAATGGTAGGAAAAAAAAAAAGTGGAATTGGAAACAGAGCTTTAACACAGCCTGAGAGTATGTGATTACCTATTTGTAGTTACAAGAGCAGAGCTATGATCAGTGCGACTAGTCTTCGGTGCTTAATTTGTCATACAATTTGTTAAAGGTATCCCATATGTAATTATTATTACATTTATGGGGGAGCACTAAACCTGTAGGGGTCATACAGCACCTAGGGAAATGAGAGGCAATCAAGTCTGATCCAAAGGAGTAGACAGGTCCAATTTGTTGGATCAAAAGCCCCTCACCTACATCAAGGAACCTCCCTTAAGGGAAGGGTCATGGGTAGAAAAATTACCGAGACTGGTTACAAGTACACATGGTTGCAGTAGAGTCATAAGGGGGTGCAGGGGCTGCTGCCCTGGGTGACACCATAGAGCCTCTAAAGAAGGTGACACTAATGCCCAAAACAATGCTGCAGCAACATCAAGAGAAGAATCCTTCATTTCTATATAGCCTTTCATATGATTACAGAGTACAAATAGGCCTATACAGTGGAACCCCGAGTTTCGAACACATCGACTATCGAATGCTTCAAGTTACGACCGCTTTTTTCGCACCAATTTTGTCCCAAGTATCAAATGTGCCCTGTATTTCGAACTGCACACCAGACCTGTCCGCCTGCCCACGTCCCCCCGCACACGCATCATGAGCCAGTCTGGCTTTGCTTATGCTTGAGTGAACGCTAACCTGAAGGCTCATTCAAACATTTCACTATTAATTCATTATGTTTGGTGCTTGTGCGACTGTGAAATAAGCTACCATGGGCCCAAAGAAGGATAAAGACTTGTTACCTAAAGTCTTTATGGAAGGGGATTCCCCTTCCAAACAATAAGTGCTCCCTCATGCTCTCTCCCCATCTTCCAGATGCCATCAACAATCTTCAATAAAGGTAAGTAAAAAGTTATTTTATATGTTTATTTAAATGTGTTTATGGGAAAATAATAGTAAGGAAAACATCAACAGGACAACAATATACCATCTCAAACGAACATGATTTCTCTACCTTCCTTAGAAAAGCTGACATTTCTGTAACAGATTAGATAAGTGCCCTTAATACATATATACGTGTGGTGCATATAGTGTACGTTACTATTATATTGTGCATTATTATTTTTATTATTTTTCATCACTAGCTAATGCCAACTACCTCCAATACTCTATACTTCTTTCTTACTGCTATTAATTGCTCATAATTTTAAATTACAAGTCAAATCTTACTCCAAATTAATAATATTCATTATTCTTACCTGTCCATTTAATTTTGTTTATCACTACTTATTTTTTAGTCACTTTTCATTGTGTATGCAATTAGTGTATATTCCAATTACTTTTTTGCAAGTACCAAAACTATCTTTTGCTAGCTAGTACCAACTACCTCATTTTTTTTTACTTTTTATTGTGCAATAAACTGCTCAATTTATTTAATATTACAAATCAGATCTTACTCCTAAACCAATATTATTTCATAGTGACCATCTGTCCATTTAACTTTGTTTACCATTACTTAATTTTAGTCCCTTATATATTTTCTCCTTTATTTTAGCTTTATATAACTACCCTAGTTTATATATTCACAATTGTTAAAATAATCAAGGTGCTATTCTCAGGTGCTAAAGTAGAATAAGTTCACAATTTTGCCATTATATTCCAAAGCTCATTTATTTGATTACCACTTTATTGTTCACCACAACTTATATTAGTCCCTTTTATATTATAATTTTATACTATAATTCTAACTTTAAAGAATTACCTTTATAGTACTACCTACTATCATATTCCCAAGCTCCATTATTTGATCATCACTTTATTTGTATTAGTCCCTTTTATATTGTCTCCTTTATTTTAGCTTTAAAAAAAAAAAAAAAAAAAAAAAAAACTACCTTAGCTCATTATTTTACATTTGTTAAATAATTCAGGTGCTATTTTTTAGCTTAAGACTATTTACTTTGTTTTATACTTAATTCTAACTATAGATTCACTACAAATCTTATGATTACAAGCATTGATCCTGATACCAACCTCTTATTTAATGACTTAAATGAATCAAACAGTTACTGTAATTACTACACAGCAGAACAATCAAAGGCACTTCTCACAGCCAACAACAACATAACTATCTTTAACTACAATATCAGATCTTTAAGCAAGCATTACGATGACCTCATAGCATTACTAAATTCCTTACATGCCAATAACTGAAACCTGGCTAAAGCTTGATAGTAAAGATGTCTATGCCATTCCTGGTTACACAGCCATACACAACTGTAGGCCAGACCAACAAGGGGGTGGCACAGCCATATACTACTCAGACCAACTAGAATGTATCACTAATACTTGCACAAGGGATGAACATGGGGAATATATACCTGGAGTTTACCTGGAGAGAGTTCCGGGGGTCAACGCCCCCGCAGCCCAGTCTGTGACCAGGCCTCCTTAGGTCAGTGTCCCAGGATGCGACCCACACCAGTCGACTAACACCCAGGTACCCATTTTACTGATGGGGAACATAGACAACAGGTGGAAAGAAACACGTCCAATGTTTCTACTCTGGCTGGGAATCGAACCCAGGCCCTCGCCGTGTGAAGCGAGAGCGTTAACCACCAGGCCACCAGAGCCCCCCAAATTCAAATCCAAATACCTACAAAAACCTCTCACATTGATAAACATCTACAGAGTTCCACAGTCAAACATTAGCCAATTTAGTCAAAACCTAGGAAGTATGATAACTGATGCACGCATGAACAAAGATCACTTACTACTCTCAGGTGACTTCAATATAAATCTCCTGCAAGACCAGGACCCACACGTTACTGAATTCACAAACACAATGAGTAACTGTATGTTGCTACCAACAGTAACAAAACCTACAAGAGTTACAGAGACTAGTGTTTCCCTACTTGACCACATCTGGACCAACACCATATCCCCTTTAAAATCAGGCATAATTACAGATAATACCACAGACCACTACCCTACTTTCCTCATAACAACTCTTGGTAAACTACCCCAAGACACTACTAAAGTCACCTTCAGACTTCACAATGAGGCAGCCATTAATAACTTCACAACAGCAGTAGCAAACATTGACTGGCACACTGAGCTAGAAATCTATACAGATATTGACAAATGTATTAATAATTTTCTATAAAAGACCTAATACCTCTATAACAAGCACTGCCCTAAAAAACTAAACAGATGACAGCTAAGAGACTGAACAGTCCCTGGCTAACACCCAGCATTCTCAAATCCATAAATACAAAACACCAATATGAAAAACAGTACAGAATGGGTCACATAACCAGAGACCAAACAAAACGTTACTCGTCAATCCTAACCAGCCTGATAAGAAGGGCAAAAAAATTGTATTATGAGAACAGATTATCCAACTTACGAGGTGATATAAAAAAGACCTGGAAAACCCTATCAGAAATTCTGGGAACAAAAAAGATATCACGAAATAGCAAAATAAAATTAGCAAAATCAGATGAACCCCAACTCCCACCAACAGAAACAGCAAACAGAGTCAATGATTTCTTCTCCACTATAGGACAAAACCTTGACAATAAAATCCCAAGCTCAGATACCCCACCAAATGACTACCTCACCGGCAACTACCCGAACACACTGTTCCTAGCTCCGACTAACCCATACGAAGTCTTCCTTATTATCAACGCACTAAAAAACAAGGCAGGAGATTTAAATACCTTACCACCCTTTATATACAAAAAAGTGTCACAAGTGCTATCACCAATCATTGCAACACTCTTTAACAAATCCATTGAATCCTCCACCTTCCCTACAGTTCTCAAAATAGCAAGGGTCACCCCGATCCACAAAGGAGGAGACCAAACAGAGTTGAATAACTATAGGCCAATATCCAACTTACACCCTCTCTCAAAAATCTTCGAAAAATTAATTCATAAACGAATCTACTCCTACCTTATCTCCCAAAACATACTCAACCCCTGGCAATTTGGATTCAGGCCTAATAAAAATACTAATGATGCTATTATACACATGCTAGAACATATATACACTGCAATAGAGAAAAAAGAAGTCCCACTGGGGATCTTCATTGACTTACGTAAAGCTTTTGATACAGTTGACCATGACTTGCTCCACGTAAAATTGGCACACTATGGTATAAGAGGGCACTCCCTCAACTACCTCAAGTCATACCTCAGCAACAGAAGCCAATATGTGTACGCAAATGGGGCAAACTCTTCTGCACAACCAATTACAGTTGGTGTCCCACAGGGAAGTGTCCTTGGCCCTCTTCTCTTTCTCCTATACATAAATGACCTACCAAATGCTTCGCAATTACTCAAACCCACACTATTTGCAGATGACACTACATACGTCTTCTCCCACCCAAGCCCAGTCACGCTAGCCAATACTGTAAATACCGAATTACAGAAAATATCTACCTGGATGAGGACTAACAAACTTACACTAAACATTGACAAAACCTACTTCATTCAGTTTGGTAACAGAGCTACAGATGTCCCTCTTAACATAATGATAAACGGATCACCTATCACAAAGCTAACAGAGGGAAAATTCTTAGGAATCCACCTTGATAATAGACTCAAATTTCATACACATATACAACAAATTTCTAAGAAAATTTCCAAGACTGTAGGCATACTATCGAAGATATGGTACTATGCTCCACAGTCAGCCCTCCTGGCCCTATATCACTATATTTACCCCTATCTCACCTATGGAATTTGTGCATGGGGCTCAACAACAATTAACCATCTCAGACCACTAATTACCCAACAAAAGGCTGCAGTTAGAATGATAACAAATTCTCACTACAGGCAGCACACTCCACCAATATTCAATACACTAAACCTACTCACCATACAAAACATCCATACTTATTACTGCACCTATTACATACATAGAACACTTAACTCTGATATTAACCCTCCCCTCAAACATCTCCTTGCCAACCTCAACAGAACACATGACCATAACACAAGGCACAGATCACTCTTTGATGTTCCTCGTGTCCATCTCACACTATGCAAAAACTCAATGCACATAAAAGGCCCTAAAATCTGGAATTCATTACCTGTAAATATAAAAGAAACACTACCTGTTTATAAATTCAAGTCTCTTCTCAAAGATCACTTACTCACCCAAAACCAAATAAATACTGAATAACTGAACCTTATAAATTGTATATCTTAAATGTTTCTCACAATTATATCACATAAATGTTAAACCTAAAACCCAATCTAACTTTATTATTTTTTAAATACACTACCTAACAGAATACTCCATACGACTGAATGTACAACAATGCATGCAACCATATGACCTGTCTTTGTAATACTCACTTGTGCTTTATAGTAATCTGTTTACATTAATGTTTTATCACTGATTTCATCATTGCTTAGTTAATCTTAAGTTAATTTTAAGGCAGCCCATAATGCTATGCATAGTATAAGTGGCTTTGGCATGCTGTTCTTATCTGTATTTTTTTGTACCTCTGTATGTGTGCTCAAATTGTTAATAAATAAATAAAAAAAAAACTAATTGTACTATGTATGTTTGTTGTGACTCACGAAATCGTAATGACACGATTGCAAACAAACCATACCCCGGCCGGGATTGAACCCGCGGTCAGAGAGTCTCAAAACTCCAGCCCGTCGCGTTAGCCACTAGACCAGCTAGCCACAATAAGATTCGTCCAACTAGGTATATTTCTACACCATAGGAAGGTTAGCACAGGCACCACTGTGACCACAAATGCAAGTTTTTTACAGATGAATCTCCAGGTAGCGTGGCCGTGACGAAGTCTAGCTCAAGTCCCTTCACTGCCGTCATGATGACGGCAGTGAAGGGACTTGAGCTAGAGTTCGTCACGGCCACGCTAGCTGGAGATTCATCTGTAAAAAACTTGCATTTGTGGTCACAGTGGTGCCTGTGCTAACCTTCCTATGGTGTAGAAATATACCTAGTTGGACGAATCTTATTGTGGCTAGCTGGTCTAGTGGCTAACGCGACGGGCTGGAGTTTTGAGACTCTGACCGCGGGTTCAATCCCGGCCGGGGTATGGCATGTTTGTTGTATGTAAAACTATAATTAATCTCTATAAAATGTATTTTTTTTGTGAATATTTTTTGGTTTCTGGAACAGAATAACTGTTAGGAAATATTGGGTCGAGTTTCAAACGTTTCGACTTTAGAACTAGCTCCTTGAACGGATTAAGTTCAAACCTCGGGGTACCACTGTATAAGGAAAATCATTGCTTCTGATGATGTGATAGATGATTTTGCAGGATTGAAGGCAAGGAAATGTAAGATCAGATTCACTGAGATGTTACCTGTACTCAAGGTCAAATCGGAACTAGTGTTTCTCTGATATTGCAATGTTTTTCTTTATTTTTCAAGTTTTTTTTTTTTTTTGCATTGTTGAAGATGAATAAATATAGGATCTGTTACCTGTATTCAAAGTGGTATTTGAGTTCATGTTTCCTCAATATTACTACGTGTACGATTATTTATTTCATCCTTAATAAAGTCGAGAAGTATTCTCCTGTTCAGTTTATGGCCCTTAAATGTTCTCATTGCTAAGCATTAGTCACTGGACATGCAGTAGTGACATAGCTGGAGTTCACTCCCCCCCCACCCTTGGATTTCATGGGGGGGTGATACCAAAGATGCCGCCCCAGGTGACACCAACCCTAGCAATGCCACTGCATGGTTGAACACATACTACTGCATCCTTGCATGCTTCACATTTCAGTATTCAACCATTCAATTTATAAAAAACTATTATCGCCTAGCAGTGTTTTTTTTTTCCTCAGTTTACAACCGAGGCACAATCAGACAAACTGACAATGTCAGAATTTAAATCCGAGTAAAAAATAAATTATTTAAATACCATTTACCTGTATTTTAGTATCAAAACCACTGATCCAGCCAATAAGTCATACTCACAAGCTTCCTTAGTGGGTCCCCAAGGTGGCGGATCATGCTGTAAATGCTTCTGCACCTTCATGAATTTATGGTCTGATTTAACAGATGATCTCAGTCGCTTCATTCCCATAGTGCCAAACATCAACTAAGTTAATGTTTTGTGGATTCTGAAATTTACGAGAAATCAATAATGCATAATACTTCAATTCACAACTTGACAATTTAGAGAAGCTTTTAATGTTTTGAACAGTCCTGAACCAATGCCAAAACAATTCAGGGGAAGTGTTTTATTTCCATTGAGGTAAACCTGGAGAGGGTTTCAGGGGTCAACGCCCCCACGGCTCGGTCTGAGACCAGGCCTCGTGGTGGGTCCATTCATCTCAAAATTACCGATTTTACTTTTAAATAAGTCTGCCTTCCTTTTTTATAATAAAAACATAAAACTTTAATGCACCTTCAGCACACTCACAAGACGTTCTTTCTCTTCCCAATGGACCCCAATGGAAATAAGCCACTTGGACTTTTTTTTGGATTATCCTAAATAATTTACACTATGTATGATATTTGTACTTATGTGTACCTGTACCCAAATAAACTTATTTCCTCAGGATAAATGCCTACAAGAACCCTAATGGATCATAATCATAACTAAGTGGTAAACCCATAAGTGTCATACAGGAACTCCAATATAAACAAGTTTATTCAGGCACAGGTACACATCAATCTAGTTACATAAATTACCAATCATAGTAACATGTGTGTAGATTACCTAGGGTAATAAAAAAAAAGCAAAGTGACTTATTTCCATTTGGGTCCTAGAAAATCCTAGGTAATTTACACACATTACTATGTATGATAATTTGTATGACTGTATTTGTGTGTACCAGTACCTAAATAAAATTACTTACATACTTATGATCTTAGAGAAGATTATTAAAATTATGGGGGAGCACTAAACCCATAGGATTATACATACAGCGCATGTGGGGGCAGGAATGGAAGATATTCAGGCTCAATTCAGGGAACCGGAGCACAGATCCAATTCCTTAGATCAAGAGTCCCTCACCAACGTCAGGGAACCTCCCATGAGGGGATCTTAGAGCGAGTGTATGTTTTGTTGGGTTTATCATGGACACTGACAGCATACACAGTATGAAGGCCGGCATCCTGATGTATGGGGAAGATATGTTGCCCAAAGTTCTGGGCCATGAAAGGAAAAAAGGAACAAGAGTTCATTTGTAAACAGTGTGATGTAGATCACCTGTGCTTGTGAGGTCAAAAAAGTGAGACCTAACTAACCAGTAAATTGTCACACCCCTTGCGTTGGCAAATAGGTGTCAGACACGCCTTGCAGCTTAAGTCTCAGGTCTTTTGTTCTTGACTAGCATCAGGCCTCAACACATGTGGTGTATGCCTCATGGGGAGGGTTGCTTTAACCCTTAAACTGTCCAAACGTAGATTTACGTTTGCACCACTAGCGCTTCAAATGTAGATCTACGTTTTTTTTTACATTTGATAACATCTAAAAAGAAATGTAGAGCTACGTTTGGACAGTTAAAGGGTTAAAGACCATATAAGCTCAAGGAAACAGCTAGAGAGGGAGATTCAGACAGAGCTGCTGCCTGGGTGCAGAGCCTCTGGGGAGAAAGCTGCTGGAGAGTCTCTGGGGTGGACTGCTGGAGACACTGGGCAGAGTACTGGCATGGAGCAGTGCCTGTGCTGTGTTGGTCTTGGGACCTGTGGCTAGTGTGAGCTCCTGTGGTGAACTGTCCTCTGAACTACTATTACCTGGAGTTTACCTGGAGAGAGTTCCGGGGGTCAACGCCCCCGCGGCCCGGTCTGTGACCAGGCCTCCTTAGGTCAGTGTCCCAGGATGCGACCCACACCAGTCGACTAACACCCAGCTACCCATTTTACTGATGGGGAACATAGACAACAGGTGGAAAGAAACACGTCCAATGTTTCTACTCTGGCTGGGAATCGAACCCAGGCCCTCACCGTGTGAAGCGAGAGCGTTAACCACCAGGCCACCAGAGCCACTATACTGTAAGTTATATTCTGTTTTGTCAGTTATATTGTATTCCTCGTCTCACTGCTTATGTATACCACCTCCCATTTATCTAAACCCACTAGTGTTCTCCTGTTCCCCAATATATTACTGTACATGGACCTTTAACTAGAATAGTAATATTCACTGTCCCCGCTGTTCTTTATTTCACTAATTTATTTATATGATCGTGAGAGGGTTGTGGTGGTCACCACTGACCTGTCACATTACCTACCTGCCTCCTTCCTCCCTTTACTCCATTTTCTCCCTTATTCACCAATTATCCTTTTCATTCCTTACCTCCTATATGACAGAAATAACAAGTAGAAGTGCCCCAGCAGAGATGAACACACCCTCACACAATGAAAATAAGTCACTTACTTTTCTTGGCTATCCTAGGTAAGCTACACATATGCTATATATGATAATTTGAATGACAGTATTAATGTGTACCTGTACCTAAATAAACTTAAGTTCAATATGGGCTGCCAGCTGCTCTCCTGGCAAGATTATTATTATTATTATAATCAAGGGGGAAGCGCTAAACCCGGAGGATTATACAGCGCCTGGGGGGGGGGGGTTGTGGAAGGCATTCAGGCTTAATTCGGGGAACTGGAGCACAGATCCAATTCCCTAAATCAAGAGCCCCTCACCAACATCAAGGAACCTTCCTTGAGGGGTCTCCTGGCAAGAACTACTGACACAGTCACCATCAGATTAGCAGTCTCAGTCTCACAAGTGGCTTTTAGGACACGTTTCCATATGCAACTAATCTTGCAAGAAATTCCTAACTACATGAACGAATAAAGGACTAACTTACACAAATAACCCGCACATAAAAGAGAGAAGCTTACGACGACGTTTCGGTCCGACTCGGACCATTTCATCATTGCTTAGTTAATCTTAAGTTAATTTTAAGCCAGCCCGTAATGGTATGCATATAAGTGGCTTTGGCATGCTGCTTTTACCTGTATTTTTTGTACCTCTGTTTGTATGCTAAAATTTCTAAATAAATAAATAAATAAATAAATAAATTGACAAAGTCACATAGTGTGACTTTGTCAATGGTCCAAGTCGGACCGAAACGTCGTCGTAAGCTTCTCTCTTTTATGTGCGGGTTATTTGTGTAAACTTACTTACTGAGATATGGAAGGTATTGTCTTACTGAGAGGGAGTCTGGAAGCAGACGAATATTCACAGTACTTTAGGCAGCCTCCATGAGTCTTTGTTCCACAAGCAGAGTTGCAGATACGTGGGGGTCCGTGCTACAGCTCTTGGTACCTGTTATCACCAGGGTGTCTGGTCTTACAAGAACCAGGTAACACCTGAGACCTTCTCTGTCTTGTTCAAACATGGGGTTGCTACATCACCTAATATAACCTAATATTCGCCTATATTAAGGTCCAAGGCTACATTATTAATATCAAAGGTTACCTCACTAGTTCTTATATTACTTATTAACTATATAAACCTACCTAAACCTTCATTATAAGGTAAATATATCAATTAATATAGACTGCCTGGCCAACTATGAGGACTCAACCTCCATCCTAGAATTTTTATTTATTTTATTTATTAATTTGAAAATGATACAGTGAAGTACAAAGGAATACAGTTATTACATTGTAACATGCCAAAGCCCCTTGTATGCAAAGTATTATGGGCAGGCTTAATTATTATAATGATAAAAAAGAAGCGCTAAGCCACAAGGGGGGAGGCTTAAAATTAACTTGAGATTAACTAACCAATGATATATTCAGTGGTAAAAACATTATTGTAAACAGGTAACAATTTAGCACAAATGAGATCAAATACAAATGAGATTATTTAAATTGTATTGTGAGATATACATACAAATGAGATCAAATATATTTCTACACTCCAACAAGGCTGGTGCAGAACACCACATTCCACAGTGATTATTATTATAATAAAACAAAAGCGTTAAACCCACTAGGGTCATACAGAGATGCTGCAGAGTACTATGTACTCAATTATTTGGAGTTCTCCCGCCGCCATCAGATATACTCAATATAAATGTTTGTATTCCTAGTAAGTGATGCCAAATAATATATGTCGTGTCATATAGGTAAAACTTGGAGATTTTGGCTTAAACAGCAATGTTCTTCTTGCCGGATAAGGAAAGCTAAAATTTGTGTATGCAATAATTTCGCAAAAATTATTCTGACCCTAACGAAAAAAATATATTTCATTGTGTTTGTTTATTATTAAATTATTGTAAACTTATCTAAAATATATTTAATTGATTAGGTTAAATTAAACTGCGCTTATTATAATAAGGTGAGGTAAGTTTTTTAAGGTTCTTTTGGTACAAAATTATTAATTTTTACATTATCACCAATGAAAAAAAGTATATATCTTTAAACATAAAAGAGAAAATTTTAGAAAGGACTTAATTTTAAATGAGTTTTTGCTAAATGACCAGTTTTACCTATTTGACACGACATATATATATATATATATATATATATATATATATATATATATATATATATATATATATATATATATATATATATATATATATATATATATATATATATATATATATATATATATATATATATATATATATATATATATATATATATATATATATATATATATATATATATATATATATATATATATATATATATATATATATATATATATATATATATATATATATATATATATATATATATATATATATATATATATATATATATATATATATATATATATATATATATATATATATATATATATATATATATATATATATATATATATATATATATATATATATATATATATATATATACAAATAATATAAATATGTTTCAATTAGCATCTCTTACAAAGAAAATAAACATTTATATTAAGTGTAGCTGAGAGGCGGCGGGAGAACACTTACTGGATCATTATTCTTATTTTTTTGAGTATGTTGAAACATCACAGTTTAATGCTTTTATTGGTTTAGAACTGTGTAGCCCTTGTGGTTTAGCGCTTCTTTTTGATTATAATAATATTGGTTTAGAAAAACACGTAAGCAAACACAAACATATATATAAATATGTCCTTGTATTTTTCTGAACCAATTTGTCTATTTATTACCAAGATTTATACCAATGTATTTATTGTAAGAAGGAAGGCAGATTTATTTTAAAGAATCAGTCATTAAGAGATGAAAATATTCTCAGTGGAAATAAGTCACTGACATTTATTGGTAATCTTGGTCGGTAATTTTCACTATGTTTGATAATTGTACTTATATATACCTGTGTGTAAGTACACTTAAAAGTGGAAGTCTCAGTAAAGTGAGAAGATTAACTTTCACTTGACACTTAACAGTTTGATAGATGTATTTCCAGCAGAGCTGTATAACCCTTGCGGTTTAGCGCTTTTAATTATAATAATTTCCAGCAGTGTGTCCCCCCCCCAGGTTAAAAATTTGGATAATTCTTAAATAACAAGAATGCACAATACCATGACTGGAACAATAAACAGATAACTGGTACAGGAGACAGCAACTTGCTAAGATATTCTCATCCATTTTTGACCAGTTACAGTCATACAGTTCATGATTTTAACCATGTCTACAAGTGTAGATGATTTATTATCTCTGTAACTTGTCATGTTTGTGACCAAATCTACCTGGAGTTTATTACCTTTGTAACTTGTTCAGCTATAACTTTGGGGTCCAGTCCCTGGACCCGTTATATACCTCTGTAATCTTTTAATTACCGCCCACAGGATGGGTATGGGGTGACTACCGCCCACAGGATGGGTATGCGGTGACTACCGCCCACAGGATGGGTATGCGGTGACTACCGCCCACAGGATGGGTATGCGGTGACTACCGCCCACAGGAGGGGTATGGGGTGACTACCGCCCACAGGATGGATATGGGGTGTATAATAAAGATATTTAACTAACACAGTCCAAGTCGGGCTGAAACGTCGTCGTAAGCTCCTCTCTCCTGTGTGTGGGTTATTTGTGTATTTAACAAATCTTATCCTATTGCCTCCCATTCCTCCCTAGACACTATGACCCCTATGAGTTTACTGCTTTTCAATAAATGTAATAATAATAATGTATTAACCGACTGGCTTTTGCAGGGTTCGAGACTCTGCCCCTGACCCTGCCTCCACAATGACTGACATAACCGCTATTATTGTAACTGTTTTTCACACAATTGAGTTACTTAGCAGTTTTAGTTTTTAATGTTATAACCATGATTGGGTTTTACTGTAACTTACAACTAGGCTTTAAATAAATCATACCACAGGTGGATTGTTAGGCTTTAAATATTAAGGCTGTATAATCCTCCGGGTTTAGCGCTTCCCCCTTGATTATAATAATAATAATAATTTAAATATTAAGATATTACAAGGACCTCAGTGGAAATGAGTCTGACTGTTTTTGGGTTAACCTAAGTAATTTACACATGTTTCTAGGTAAGATAATTGTACTTTTGTGTACCTGTCTAAATAAATTTAATTACTTCATAGATTTCTGGCCTCTTGGGACTGATATTTACTTTTGAAGCTGTGCATTGAGTCACTTCCACTTCCTTGTTCCAGTGAGTCTAACTCTTTCTCAATACAGTAATAATGCTGTATGACCCATGTGAGTTTAGTGCTTCCCCATGATTATAATATTTATAACTTTATTATGTATCCCACACACAAATATGTCCAACTGTTGAAAGTTGAGACCTTAACTGTGAATGTTCATCATCTATAAATGCTTTGAACTCCAAGAGGTATCTGTTTAATACTTATTTTATTAACATGCATGTGTCAGAAGCCTGCCATAGGTATAGTAGAATTGTAGACACTGAAGTACAACTTCTGTGGATTCCGCCTTTCATCGACTTTCAACTGTTTGATAGAATTGATAAATTGGTGAAGGCATTTACTCTTTAGGAGGGAGTTGATTATAATTCTGTTCCATCCACTAGTAGTTTAAGGACAGTAATTTGAAAGGAGCTTCAACTGAATTTCACTGACCTGAGAGAAGGGAGATTAACCCCAGTATGAGCTATATGTCTATAGTTCATACAACAAATCAACTACCATCCATTATTATCATCAGTTCATAAGTTGTGATTTGGCAATATTTCAAGCCTGTTCAAAACGTAGTAAAAAGTTTTCTAAACTGTCATTTAGTTATTAACTGAAGTACTATACATTACTGAATTCTCTTAAATTTCAGAATCCACAGAACATTAACTTAGTTTATATAGTTTGGCACTATGGGATTGAAGCGACCAAGATCACTTGCTCAGTCAGACAATGAACTCTTGAAGGAGGTACAGAAGCATGTGCGGCTAAATCTGCAGCTCTGGGGAACCACTAAGGAAGCTGGTGAGTAAGACTAATTAACTGCATCTTTGGTTTTGATACTAAAATACAGGTATATAGTACATGTATTTAAATAAAATTTTCTTGACTCAAATTCAAATTTTAAAATTGTCAGTTTGTCTGGTAGTGCCTCAGTTGTAAACCAAGAAAATACACTGCTAGATGAAAATAGTTTTTCTTTACAGATTGAAAAGTTGACTGGTGGGAGCATGTGTGGAGGCAGTATGTGCTCAACCATGATGTACTTGTGACCAGTTTCATTAGTTTTTCTACCCATGGGTCTTCCCTCAAGGGAGGTTCCTCGATGTGGGCAAGGAGCTTTTGATCCAAGGAATCTGACTTGTCCTCCCCTTCCTTGGATTAAACTTGACTGCCTCCCGTTCCCCTAGGTGCTGTATAATGCCTACAGGTTTAGTGCTTCCCTCATGAATGTAATAATAATTACCCATGGAATACCTGTAACAAATTAAGCACTGAAAACTGGACACACTGGTCACAGCTCTGCTCTTAGAACTACAAATAGATAATCACACACTTACTCTCAGACTGCATTAAAGCTCTGTTTTGTATTCCACTTTTATGCTACCATTTCCACTGTGCTCTTACCATTCCTACTGCTGTTAACATTGCCAAAACTGCTTCAATTCCCATTGCATTGCTGCAATTTCCACTGCTGTCATCATTCCCACTGTTCTGCTGCCATTCCCATTACTGCTACCCCATTGGCAATATGACATAGTTCTCTGTGACAACCTTACTTTATTGGATTATCCTGGGTTACTGATCCTCTGGGTTAATGCAAGTGAAATTTTCTTTACTAAGTACACAACATTCAGATGATTAGCTAATAAGATCAGGCTGTCTGATCATGTCCTCTCCAAAAGAATGAATCACTTCGTCTGTTTCAAAGATAAGTGATTGAAAATTGAGAAATGTAGAAGCTGGCTCTGTTGGTGCAGACAGGATTTCAGTCTAGATGTGGGGCTTAAAAATCATCTTTAAAAGCATGTGAGTTTTAGTGTGTCTGTGAAGTTTCTTAAACTAATGTGCTTTCATGATCATTGGTTAATATAATACATGTAGTGAAGATTTCCCTAGGGTCGGCCTAGGAAAGGTTGGAGGGAGGGGGTAAAGGAGGTTTTGTGTGCGAGGGGCTTGGACTTCCAGCAGGCATGCATTAGCGTGTTTGATAGGAGTGAATGGGGACAAGTGGTTTTTAATACTTGACGTACTGTTGGAGTGTGAGCAAAGTAACATTTATGAAGGGGTTCAGGGAAACCGGCAGGCCGGACTTGAGTCCTGGAGATGGGAAGTACAGTGCCTGCACTCTGAAGGAGGGGTGTTAATGTTGCAGTTTCAAAACTGTAGTGTAAAGCACCCTTCTGGCAAGACAGTGATGGAGTGAATGATGGTGAAAGTTTTTCTTTTTCGGGCCACCCTGCCTTGGTGGGAATCAGCCAGTGTGCTAATAAAAAAAAATAAATAAAAATTCCCATTAATTGAAAAATTCAATAAAGTATCTGCATCTGGGGCAGGATTTTATCCCCTTACTCATTAGAAACCTAATGTTCATGATTATTGTAAACTGTGTAAATTGAACATTCACCTAAGTAGTATCAGGCTAAGGGCCATTGAAAGTCATCGTATATCAGGCTAAAGGCCATCTGAAGTTCTGCACTCAACAACCTCTGATACTCAAAATGGGAAAACAGTATCCATTCTGTACTTATCCAGCCCATGTGCATCTCTTCCAACCACTACATCCTTGATATGTTGTCATATGTCAGCAAGGAAGACATTGCATTTGCCTTGTATAACACAAGCATAATAAGAAACATTGCTTTACAGGGGAAAGACTTGCATCTTTATACAGTGTTGAGACACAACATCTAGAAGAGCTTATAACAAGAACACTAACTTTAGGAGAGAGCAACTCTGCACTTATGCTTGCTGCAAGAGGCACTGGGAAGTCTTCAGTAAGTGTTTTTTTTTTTTTCTGTTTGCTAAAATTGTGTCATTGGTATTAACAAAAAATTCATAGATTAAAGAATCAAATGGAAGATTGGATTACATGTCATGTTAATTTTCACCATTTTGAAAGATGACAAATTAGTTGCTAGCAAGAGTTGTGTAGGAATGACTGTTTAGTCAATGTAGATCATCCACAGCAAACTTGATTTTTACTATGCTCAGACAGGGGAAACACTAGAGAGAGCACTTTTTAAAAAAAATACCTTCAGTTTTGAACAAACTGGATAAAATTCAATAAGTACTTCCTCTGTCTGCAACAATTGAATTATGTATGAATTCTGAGTTGGAGCATTTTAAATTTGTCCAGCTTATGCTCTGTATATATGAGCCTAAGATCATTGTATCAGTGGTGATGAGAATTATATTTGTTATTTAGTAAATATATCAAAAGGTTGGTTTCTGAAAGAGGGGCAAGTGCTTGTGTTTACCAGGCTTCTGCAAGTGCCCAGATAGCAGCAAGCTTCCTTAGCTTGTCTCCCATTAATCAGCATGCAAAGTTCAAAATACAGGTGTTTTATAGTGCTAGATAGAAATAAAAAAAAAGCAGACTACAGTATTACATTACTGATCATGGCAAATCCAAATTACTGCCATGATAGCATAGCAAAAGTCTATGAAATATCTTATTAAATACTGTATACAGTACGTACTGTAGATAGAAACTTGTGCATCTCTTGAAATAAGCCTTTTTTTAATTGTAGAATTAATAAACTGAAGGACTCTACAATATAAAACTGTCATAAGGAAGATGAAAATATATTGAAATTGTGTAGCCATTATTTTTTAACACACTAGCAGTCACCCACCAAGTTGGTGAGCCAAAAAAAGAAGAAACATGTTCACTATCACTCACTCCATCACTGTAGGGATCTGGTCAGAAATTGGACTGGAGAAGTGACCTCTGGTTCCACCTCCAGGGCATGTGATTTTACTGCTTTTTAGTGAATACATATACAGCCTGTCCTCACTTAGCAATGTACTCGTTTACCGACGCCTCAGACTTATGACGGTCTCTGACCAGTATGCATACCTAAATAATATGAATTAGAGCTGATTTTCTCTATTCCACTTAATACAGTATACAGTACACTACTGTAAAAACATTCAAAAAATATGCCAGAAATGTTACAAATGATGCAAGAGTGACATGAAAACAATATCAAAGATGGTTGACACACACCCACCACCATTATAGTATGCTCCTCACTTAGAGACGAATTCGTTTACCAACATGGTCTTAGGAACGGAACTCTGTTGCCAAGTGAGGAGAGGCTGTAATGCAAATTCACCTTTGGTTATGTATTGAAAGTGATAGCTGATGACATATAGCAAAAAGTAGGTTGAAGATTTTTTATTTTCTGAGAAGAGGGTAAGAGTATATTATATTACATATATTGTACATGTACTGCATCAGCAGCAAACAGATTAATTAAATTTTGTGGTCTTAAGAGACAAATAAAACTACACAATGGAGAAGAATCATTCTTGACAGTGTAATTATATGAATGATGCTAGAAATATCTTCGTTTTGATAAGCCAAGTGGATAAGTGTGAAGAACTTAGCTGTTTAGGACTGATTCATTTTATTAAAGCTTGTGTTGAGGATTATTGTAACTGATTTCTTTGTAGTGGCTATTTAGGCTTGACATACTTCTTTCTTCACATTTAATTAGGATTGAAGTAAGAGTAATGGTATTTGATAGTTATGATACACATTTGAATTTGTAATTATTTTTATTATGATTTTGTTACAGCTTGTGAATACAGTATTAAAGAGGCTGGAAGAGTCAGGGACACTGACTGAAGGGATGGTGGTGAGACTTTCCGGACTTTTGCAGACTGATGACAGGCAGGCACTCAAAGAGATTACTTGTCAACTGAAACTGGAGAATGCAACTGCTGATAAAGTATTTGGATCCTTTGCTGGTTAGTTGTGTTTAATATCAAATTTTGTTATGATAGGTCATATGGTTGAGGAATTTTGTGTATTCATTTCCTTATTGTATTACTATGAAAAAGCTGCCATTGTCATAGCACTTCACATCCATTTGAATGTCCCATTTATCTCCTTTATTAGTATTGGAGTTTAGTTGATACTGAGCACAATGTTTCTGTTCTAGCTTGACAAACTGTCAAATAACAAATTCAGATGTGCATCTAAGGTGAATCTTGCAACCAAATGGTAAATTTTATAAATCTTCTTACAACACACCTGCCGTATCCCACTGAGGCAGGATGGCCCAAAAGGAAAATCAAAAGTTTGTCCTTTTTACATTTAGTAATATATATAGGAGAAGGCATTACTTGCCCCCTTGCTCCTGGCATTTTAGCCACCTTTTACAACACACATGGCTTACAGAGGAAGAATTCTGTTCCACTTCCCCATGGAGAAAATTTCATAAATACTGTGTTAAATAATGATTGTAATATATATAATATAATGATTGTTTAATATATTTATAGATGGGGTTGTAAGAGAAGTAAATGTGAGGGTCTTGACAAGAGGCGTGGAGTTAAAAGATAAGGAATCACACACAAAGTGAGAGTTGTCACAGTTGCTCTTTGCTGATGACACTGTGCTCTTGGGAGATTCTGAAGAGAAGTTGCAGAGATTGGTGGATGAATTTGGTAGGGTGTGCAAAAGAAGAAAATTAAAAGTGAATACAGGAAAGAGTAAGGTTATGAGGATAACAAAAATATTAGGTGATGAAAGATTGGATATCAGATTGGAGGGAGAGAGTATGGAGGAGGTGAATGTATTCAGATATTTGAGAGTGGACGTGTCGGCGGATGGGTCTATGAAGGATGAGGTGAATCATAGAATTGATGAGGGGAAAAGGGTGAGTGGTGCACTTAGGAGTCTGTGGAGACAAAGAACTTTGTCCTTGGAGGCAAAGAGGGGAATGTATGAGAGTATAGTTTTACCAACACTCTTATATGGGTGTGAAGCATGGGTGATGAATGTTGCAGCGAGGAGAAGGCTGGAGGCAGTGGAGATGTCATGTCTGAGGGCAATGTGTGGTGTGAATATAATGCAGAGAATTCGTAGTTTGGAAGTTAGGAGGAGGTGCGGGATTACCAAAACTGTTGTCCAGAGGGCTGAGGAAGGGTTGTTGAGGTGGTTCGGACATGTAGAGAGAATGGAGCGAAACAGAATGACTTCAAGAGTGTATCAGTCTGTAGTGGAAGGAAGGCGGGGTAGGGGTCGGCCTAGGAAAGGTTGGAGGGAGGGGGTAAAGGAGATTTTGTGTGCAAGGGGCTTGGAATTCCAGCAGGCGTGCGTGAGCGTGTTTGATAGGAGTGAATGGAGACGAATAGTTTTTAATACTTGACGTGCTGTTGGAGTGTGAGCAAAGTAACATTTATGAAGGGGTTCAAGGAAACCGGCAGGCCGGACTTGAGTCCTGGAGATGGGAAGTACAGTGCCTGCACTCTGAAGGAGGGGTGTTAATGTTGCAGTTTAAAAACTGTAGTGTAAAGCACTCTTCTGGCAAGACAGTGATGGAGTGAATGATGGTGAAAGTTTTTCTTTTTCGGGCCACCCTGCATTGGTGGGAATTGGCCAGTGTGATAATAAAAAAAAAAAAAAAAAAAAAAAATAAGGAATATAGACATTATTGCAACTTTGCCTGTCTGAAAAAAATGTACTGTTTATGGCCAAATGTAGACATTTGACTCTCTTGCAGTGTTGATGTCTTTTCTACCTAAGAAGGGTGCGTAGTAAGATTGCCAGGAAAACTGTGCACCCTACGATCCCGTGCTCCATGAGCATAAAGAGTTTTACTTCTCTTCCAAATCTGACACTACACTTGTTTATTTAGCCATTAAATTCTCTTTGGTAAGTGAGGATGAATAAGATAAACGAGGAAGTGATGGTTAATGGTTGCCTCGCCTGTCAGCTCTAGAATGTCCAGGACATCAGAGATAATGTTTAGGTCATTGGCACTGTTATCTTTGGCCATAGTTAATTCTATATACTAGTACCATCCGACTTTCAACCTGCTCGACATACGACCACTCATACTTACGACTGTACATCTGGCAGCAGGGCTGGGCGGGCTGATGCATACCACCGTACAACAGTTGACCGCTACTCTTGGCAATGCGCCATATCGGAAGAGCTCTCACATCAATCAGGCAGCATCACTTTGAGTTACCCTGCCCTATCAGCAGCCTCATACTATATTAACTGTACATATTGTACTGTATATATGTACCTGGACAGTAAATTTCACCATGGCCCTAAAGAAGTCTGAATCTTGCACTGGAGCTTGTGGCAAGAAAGGCTCTTACTCTCAACCATAAGATGAAAGTACAGTCTCTCCTCACTTAGCAACGTACTTGTTTATCGACGACTCGGACTTATGACGGGCTCTCTGACCAATATGCATACCTAAATAATGTATATTAGAGCTAATTTCCTCTATTCTGTTTATTCCAATATACTGTACATTACTGTATAAACATTTAAAAAATTACTAAGAATGTTATGAATGGTGCAAAGGTGACATTAAAACAATATCAATGATGGTTGACACAAACTCATTACCATTATAGTATGCTCCTCTTTTAGCAACGAATTCGTTTACCGATGTGGTCTTAGGAACATAGCTCCATTGTTAAGTGAGGGAAGGCTGTAATTAAACAGTATGAGGATGAAAAAAAATGTCAACAGCATTTTTAGCGATCTTCAGCTCTCCCATTCCAGTAAACAACTGTTTGTGTTGTACACAGTGTTTGTCCTAAACCTTACAGTATAAAATACAGTATTAAAAGCATAAAAAGTAAAGTAAAAAATGAAACAATAACTGAAATCATTACAATAACTGTGATGTTGATATACAGTAGTAAAATATTTAGTAAAAAGTAACATACAATACTATGTAGGTACTTTATGTAGCAAAGGTTTGATATTATGTCCTACCCAGTATGTCGGTAAGTTTCTAAGATTCAACTTGCATCCATTTTGACTTACAACCGGTTGGTCGTAACCAAGCTCGGTCGTAAGTCAGATGGTACTAGTAATATACATATACACCTACCATCCGACTTACGACCTGCTCGACTTACGACCACTCGACTTACGACCGTGTTTTTTAAGCCCAATTTCTGGGAAATAAACAACTATTTGTGTTGTACACAGTGTTTATCCTAAACCTTACAGTATAAAATACAGTACTAACAACATAAAAAGTAAAGTAAAACATGAAATACCAAAATAAAACAAAAAAATAAAGTCATTACAAAAATGTTTTGTTGATATTCAGTAGTAAAGTTCGACTTACAACCATTTCGACTTATGACCGGTTTTTCGGAACCGAACTCGGTCGTAAGTCGGATGGTAGGTGTACGTATATGTACTGTAAGTTGAAAGTTGTAGATGGAAGGGGTAATACTCGTTTATCAATTTGACATTTGCTATCTTAAAATATCGAGTGATCCTACACTATGTGAGAGGTTTCAGTTGTATGTTGGTCTTGTTGGATAAGAGCAAGTTCACATTTATGGTTTTGTTAAAGCTTCACGAAGTCAGTTTTCTTTATAAAAGATTTGGCCTTTGTCAACTAGTCAACCATATTGCTGAAGGAATACAGTGGAATCCCGGATATCGGCCAGTGCGGATATCAGCCAAATCGGATTTCAGCCGCTTTTTTGGCTGAAATTCTGCCCTGGATTTCAGCTGGCAAATCGGAAATTGGCCGTATTGAACATGTCCACCCGCAATCCGCCACGTTCATGAGTCAGTCTGGCTCTGTCTCTGGGTGGGTGAGCAACATTCCGCACATTCATCCAAACATTTCGTTATAATCCATTGTTTTTTGTGGTTGTTTATTGAGTGCGACTGCAAAAAAGCCACCATGGGCCCAAAGAAAGTTCCTAGTGCCAACCCTTTGGTAAAGAAAGTTAGAAACACGATAGAATTCAGTGACAAAACCTTGTCCCACTTCTTGCAAATCTTAGAGATGCCAGAAACAGACCTCTCTGGACAGGTTTTTGTGCAACAGGGGTGCTGTGACACTCAAGCTGGTCCTAGTGCCAGTAAAAGACTAAGAAGGGAAGTAACTCCGGGTAGGGACTTGATACCTGAAGTCCTTCTGGAGGGGGGATTCCCCTTCCAAACAATAACCTCCAACTCCCTCTACCCTCCTCGCCCTCTTCAGTATGCCAGCAAGTCTTCAATAAAGATATGTAATGTTCATTTATCATTAAAATTTGTGCTTTATATTTATTTCTCATTGTTTTGTGTATGTAAAACTATGGTTAATCTTTAAAAAATGTATTTTTTGTTAATATTTTTGGGTGTCTGGAATGAATTAATTGTATTTATATTAATTCTAATGGGAAATATTACTTCGGTTTTCGGCGTTTTCGGATTTAGGCTGACTTTCTGGAATGGATTACGGCCGAAATCCTGGGTTCCACTATACTTTTAAGTAGCATATTTTTGTCTTCAGCATTATTTATATCATCTGCAACTTGGCAGTTATGTTGATGAAGAGTTGATAAAGAGTTCTGTGGTGGTAGGTTTTTAAGAGGCATCCTTCCTCCTCCATGGGATGAGTCAGATTTTTTCACAATAACTTTTGTTGTGTGTTACGTCACATTAAACCCTGTCAGTCCTCAAGATAAGTTTTGAACATCATGAGTAGCAATAATTTTTGCCAAAATAGTCAAGTCACAGGTTTTACAGTCTTCCAAGTATTGCTTCCAGTATTGCATCTTTGATGGCAAACATCTTGCCACACAGATTGGCTTAGATGTAGTTGACATAGTTGATCATGAAAATTATGGTAAGCTTTTAAAGTTAATGATCACACCGTGATCCATAGATTTAACCCTTTCAGGGTTTTCGACGTACTATTACGGCTTACGCACCAGGGTTATTGACATACTAATACGCCTAAATTATAGTGCCTTCAAGTCTAGCGAGAGAAAGCTGGTAGGCCTGCATATGAAAGAATGGGTCTATGTGGTCAGTGTGCGCAGTATAAAAAAAATCCTGCGGCACACAGTGCGTAATGAGAAAAAATAAAGCTTTGACCCTGTCTTTGGATTAAAACAGCGACTTTGCACTGTATTTTCGTATGGTATTTATGGTTGTATTCTAGTTTTCCTGGTCTCATTTTATAGAATGGAAGACATACTACAGAAACTGAGATGATTTTGACTGGTTTCACAATGAAAAGTACCTTGATATTGAGCTCAAAGTGGCAGAAATGTTCGATTTTTATCAAAGTTCAAAAGTAAACAAATCGTGCCAAGCATCCAATACACATCAACTGGTGAGTCTGATATTCTTTCACAAGTGTGCTGATATTATTTATACCATTTCTACACTAATGCAGTAGTCTGCATAACAGTAAATATTCTATTTTTTGTAAGAACAAAAATTCAAAGTGGAAAGCAAAAGAAATATAAGAGGGGCCTGGGGATGTGACTAACGAACAGAGAACTTGTTATTTTAGTGCCCGGAATGTCTTTCTTGTTTATTCTGGACCCTATTTGGAAATTGGCATCTTCTGAAATTTGTGTGAAATTGGCAAAATTGCCAATTTCTAACCACTTTATTGGATAGTTAAAATTGGTAAATGGGTGGTTTCTTGTACTCAATCGATAGAAAAAATGGAGTTCTAGCGAAATAAATATGATTTTTGTCGACTAGTACACAGGAATTGGCCAAAAATAGGGCTCAAAGTGGTCGGAATCGCCGATGCGTAAACATTGGCGAGACCGCTAACTTCATGAGAGCATAATTCTGTAAGTTTTCCATAAAATTTCATACTTTTGGTGTCATTATGATTGGGAAAAGATTCTCTATCATTTCAAAAGAATTTTTTTTTTTTTTTCCGAAAAATTTTCGACCCTGAGAACAAGTTTAGGAGAGGGCCTCTCGAACCTGAAAGGGTTAACGAATGACATCACATTAAAGGATAAAAATTCTGGGAAGCAGTTGATTTATCCAAGTGAGTCTGTCCTTCACTTAAGAAGGATTAACGTCATCCTTTCCTTAATTTTCTCATAAACTTGTGCTTAACCATCGTTTAATTTTTTCTTATAAACACTTGCTAAGTGCCTCACATCATCACCCAAGGTACAAGCTGGCACACCTGCTATAATCAAGTTTCATCAGTATTCAGGATATATCTATATATATATATTTTGTTTTAACAAGTTGGCCGTCTTCCACCGAGGCAGGGTGACCCAAAAACAAAGAAAATTCAAAGAAAATACTTTCATCATCATTCAACACTTTCACCTCACTCACACATGATCAATGTTTTTGCAGAGGTGCTCAGAACACAACAGTTTAGAATTTTTTTTTTTTTTCAACAAATCGGCCATCTCCCCCTGAGGCAGGGTGACCCAAAAAAGAAAGAAAATCCCCAAAAAGAAAATACTTTCATCATCATTCAACACTTTCACCACACTCACCACACTCACACATTATCACTGTTTTTGCAGAGGTGCTCAGAATACAACAGTTTAGAAGCATACACATATAAAGATACACAACATATCCCTCCAAACTGCTAATATCCCGAACCCCTCCTTTAGAATGCAGGCACTGTATGTACTTCTCATTTCCATGACTCAAGTCCGGCTGTATAAAAATAACCGGTTTCCCTGAATCCCTTCACTAAATATTACCCTGCTCACACTCCAACAGATCGTCAGGTCCCCAATACTATTCGTCTCCATGCACTCCTATCGAACACGCTCATGCACGCCTGCTGGAAGTCCAAGCCCCTCGCCCACAAACCCTCCCTTACCCCTTCCTTCCAACCTTTTCTAGGACAACCCCTACCCCGCCTTCCTTCCCCTACAGATTTATACGCTCTCCATGTCATTCTACTTTGATCCATTCTCTCTAAATGACCAAACCACCTCAACAACCCCTCTTCAGCCCTCTGAATAATACTTTTATTAACTCCACACCTCCTAATTTCCACACTCTGAATTGTCTGCATAATATTTACACTACACATTGCACTTAGACAGGACATCTCCACTGCCTCCAACTGCCTCCTCACTGCTGCATTCACAACCCAAGCTTCACACCCATATAAGAGTGTTGGTACTACTATACTTTCATACATTCCCTTCTTTGCCTCCATAGATAACATTTTTTTGTCTCCACATATACCTCAACACACCATTCACCTTTTTTCCCTCATCAGTTCTATGATTAACCTCATCCTTCATAAATCCATCTGCTGACACGTCAACTCCCAAATAAATGCAGAAGCGAGGAGACTGTTGGAGGCAGTGGAGATGTCCTGTCTAAGGGCAATGTGTGGCGTAAATATTATGCAGAAAATTCGGAGTGTGGAAATTAGGAGAAGGTGTGGAGTTAATAAAAGCATTAGTCAGAGGGCAGAAGAGGGGTTGTTGAGGTGGTTTGGTCATTTAGAGAGAATGGATCAAAGTAGAATGACATGGAAAGCATATAAATCTACAGGGGAAGGAAGGAGGGGTAGGGGTCGTCCTCGAAAGGGTTGGAAAGAGGGGGTAAAGGAGGTTTTGTGGGCGAGGGGCTTGGACTTCCAGCAAGCGTGCATGAGCGTGTTAGATAGGAGTGAATGGAGACGAATGATACTTGGGACCTGACGATCTGTTGGAGTGTGAGCAGGGTAATAGTTAGTGAAGGGATTCAGGGAAACCGGTTATTTTCATATAGTCGGACTTGAGTCCTGGAAATGGGAAATACAATACCTGCACTTTAAAGGAGGGATTTGGGATATTAGCAGTTTGGAGGGACATGTTGTGTATCTTTATACGTATATGCTTCTAAGGTGTTGTATTCTGAGCACCTCTGCAAAAGCAGTGATAATGTGTGAGTGTGGTGAAAGTGTTGAATGATGATGAAAGTATTTTCTTTTTGGGGATTTTCTTTCTTTTTTGGGTCACCCTGCCTCGGTGGGAGACGACCGACTTGTTAAAAAAAAAAAAAAAAAAAATCACTTCTTCTATACTCCTCCTCTCCAATTTGATATCCATTTTTCTTTATCTAAATTATTTGATACCCTCATCACCTTACTCTTTTCTATGTTCACTTTCAACTTTCTACCTTTACACACACTCCCAAATTCGTCCACTAACCTTTGCAGTTTTTCTTTAGAATCTCCCATAAGCACAGTATCATCAGCAAAAAGTAACTGTGTCACTTCCCATTTTGTATTTGATTCCCCATAATTTAATCCCACCCCTCTCCCAAACACCCTAGCATTTACTTCTTTTACAACCCCATCTATAAATATATTAAACAACCATGGTGACATTACACATCCCTGTCTAAGACCTACTTTTACCAGGAAGTAGTCTCCCTCTCTTCTACACACCCTAACCTGAGCCTCACTATCCTCATAAAAACTCTTTACAGCATTTAGTAACTTACCACCTATTCCATATGAACATTAAAATGGTATAAAATACCGACAGGTTGTTAGGTAAGACACATATGCAACAGTTAGGTATCTTTATTTCGAAACGTTTCACCTACACAGTAGGCTTCTTCAGTCGAGTACAGAAAAGTTGATAGAAGCAGAAGATACTTGAAGACGATGTAATCAGTCCATCACCCTTAAAGTTTTGAGGTGGTCAGTCCCTCAGTCTGGAGAAGAGCATTGTTCCATAGTATCAAGTATCTTCTGCTTCTATCAACTTTTCTGTACTCGACTGAAGAAGCCTACTGTGTAGGCGAAACGTTTCGAAATAAAGATACCTAACTGTTGCATATGTGTCTTACCTAACAACCTATTCCATATACTTGCAACATCTGCCACATTGCTTCTGTATCCACTCTATCATATGCCTTTTCTAAAGCCATAAATGCAGTCCATATATATATATTCTTCTTCTTTCAACGTACCGCCCGTATCCCACCAAGGTGGGGTGGCCCAAAAGGAAAAACGAAAGTTTCTCCTTTTAAATTTAGTAATATGTACAGTAGCAGGGGTTACTAGCCCCTTGCTCCTGGCATTTTAGTTGCCTCTTACGACACTCATGGCTTACGGAGGAAGAATTCTGTTCCACTTCCCCATGGAGGTAAGAGGAAATAAACAAGAACAAGAACTAGTAAGAAAAATAGAAGAAAACCCAGAGGGGTGTGTATATATATATATGCTTGTACATGTATGTGTAGTGTGACCTAAGTGTAAGTAGAAGTAGCAAGACATGCCATAAACCTTGCATGTTTATGAGACAGAAAAATGGACACCAGCAATCCTACCATCATGTAAAACAATTACAGGTTTCCGTTTTACACTCACTTGGCAGGACGGTAGTACCTCCCTGGGCGGTTGCTGTCTATCAACCTACTACCTAGGATATATACACCTACCATCCTACTTACGACCAAGCTTGGTCCCGACCAACCAGTCGTAAGTCGAAATGGACGTAAGTCGAACCTTTGAAAATTGCCGACATATTGGGTAGGGCATAATGTCAAAACTTTCCTACATAAACTACCTACATAATACTGTAATGTAATGTACAATCATTATTTCATTCTTTTTACCATAATTTACTTCTGTTGTTGTATTTTAACCCTTTGACTGTTTCAGGCCCCTCTCTGAAACTGTCATTCTATGTCGCCAAATATTAAAAAAAAAAAAAAATTATTTTTTCTTATGAAAATGTTAGGAATATTTTTCTGAGTGTTTTAAGCCTAAAAAATTTTTTTTGTCATCAGTACTTACCGAGATATAGAGCCGCAAAGTTTGCAGAAAGTGACGTGCGTACGGCAACAGCGGCGACTGCCGCCCACCTGGTATTCTTTTATTTACTCTAATTCAAAGGTTTCTTGCATTTTTCAATATTTTTCTGTTCCAGGTAACTTATGTGGCCTGTGAGACCAATGTAAGGTGCATTGTTCAAATATACACTCATTGTTTACAACACAATAACAGAACAAACTTTATCACTATTATTTTGTGTATACACTTTGTTTACACAAACAAACAATACAAAACAATGTTTATTACTATTGTTCCATAATATATATACATATGTACAGTCACTAAACACGTTCCTAGAACTGCTGCAGCTTGTGGAACTCTTTGAAACATGGGTATATGCAGAGGGGCACTTGACACTCCTCACACATAAAACGAGTGTCTCTGTGTGTTTGTGGGCGTTTTGTGGTATGTGTACATACATAACACCTCTTCTGAGCATTTTTCTTGGCAGTAGTAGGAGGCAGTTGCATGGGGTAGTGATAACCAGGCCTGAAACGAGATGACGTGTGTTGGTAATTTCGTGGGCGCTGGTCTATTGCAGGTGTTGCTCCTTGGTACTTTGCAATTATTTGTCTGATTACTGACAAGCAAAATTCACCATATTTTGGTGTTTGTTGGTCTTCAACTTGTATATGTTATAAGCATTCAGCATAGAGATATCAACAAGATGGAAAAAAAGTTTTATATACCACTTATAACTCTTGCTTACACAGTCTGCAAACCCAATCTGCATGTCACATTTGCCCACTAAGCGCATATTGAGGTTGTAGTCCATGACAGCTGCAGGCTTTAGAATGGGTTCATTGGTCTTTCTGTTGTGCCTGCCACTGTGTACCATTTCGTTTCGGTGAACTGATGTCAATAATGTGACATCACGTTTGTCATGCCACCGAAATGCCATGATGTCATTGGCAGCAAAGGCTTGCACCTCACCTCTGCGAGTGCCAGCATCGAACCTTGGCATATGTTTACGATTACGATGCACTGTGCCACACTTGTCTGTCAAGTTCACTCGCAAGAAATCACTGAGTAAGGGGCTTGTGTACCAGTTATCAGTAAATAACATATGCCCCTTACCAAGATATTGTTCCATCATTGTTCGAACCACATCACCAGAGATACCCAATAACTTCATGGTATCTCTCAAAGTATTACTGCCAGTGTACACAATGATATCCAAAACTAGACCACTTCTGCAATCACACAGTACAAATAGCTTTATACCAAAGTGTTTCCTCTTGCTTGGTATATATTGCTTGAATGAGAGTCTTCCTTTGAATAAAATCAAGGACTCATCAATAACAAGCTTCCTGAAGGGATAAAAATACATGCAGCACTTTTGTTTCAGGTACATAAATACATTTCTTATCTTATATAACCTGTCGCTTCTGTCAGGCCTGGTTTTGTCTGAAAAGTGTAACATACATAACAGTATCAGGAAACGATTGACACCTATAATGTCACTAAAACCCTGGAGTTGAAATCAGGCGTTCTGTTGCCCAGTATGTGGTGACAGTGTGCTTATACACATGTGACATAAGCATTATTGTGGCAAAAAACAGGTACATCTCTGCCACAGTTTTCTCCTTCCACTTGTGTAGCCGTGATTTTGGTGAGAGAATTGTATTTGCCATGGTGTAATCACACTATGTGTTTGTTTCCCTGACAATGATGTCCATCGAAGAATAACTCAAAGCAGTCCAGTTCACTGGCATTGTTCCCAAGTGGACATGATAGCTTTATTCCACTTCGTGTTTCATCAAAGTCATGGGGACTGGGAACAAACTTGTCACCGTCCTGCCAATCCCAAATGCGGTCTGCTGGTGGGGTCTGGATATTGTACCATGGTTGTGGTTGTGCAGGTTGTGGGAGTGTGGGGTCGGGTGAGGCTGGTTGTTGTGCAGAGTCAGCAGCGTGGGTAGCAGCGTGGCCCGCTGATGGTGCCACATGGGCCGTGCCACCCTCACTATCACCACCACTGCCTGCTCCCTCACTCACATCATTCATACCCATCGTTACAATATCGTCATCTTCACTATCAGGTCGTGGTGTAGGGCCACGGGATGTGCTCCCAGAGTTTCTCCTTCCCCTTGGAACAATATATGAAACACTACCAGACCGCATGCTACGTCGTACATACTGCCGCTTCACTGGGGAATATTCACCCTCACTGTCACTAGAACTGCTTTCAATGACCTTGAAATCACTATCACATTCACTGCTTTCATCTGGGTGTTGTACACGACCAAATAGTTTCCTCTTTCGTCCTGGTACAGGCGAACGTGAACGTGAACAAGCCGGCCCAGCATCAGAGGTGGAAGGTTGTGGGTCATCTGGGTTTTCATCACTAATTACGTTATCCTGGGCACTTTTTCCAGTAACACTCCTAAACCCTGGAATTCACTGTCACTGACATTTTCATCGCTGTTAGAGCTATCACTTGGGAACAAAAGACCTCCAATCCGCCGAGGAGTGAGGAACTTCTTACCGAGAGGCATGGTGAAAATGGACTAACAAGATGGCGTTCCCACAATGCACTGCTGGGTTCCAGATTTTTTTCATAGGGTGCACACCAACCACTGAGACCCATTCTCTCTCATGTAGGCCTACCAGGCCTTTCTCGCTTGATTTGAAGCTGCTAGAATTTGTGCGTATAAATACGTCAGAAACATTGGCTCGTAAGACGTATTTATACATCGTAAACAGTCAAAGGGTTAGTTATTTATGTACTGTATATAATGTATACATGGTAGTGATATATGTATTGTAAATTTTACATCGCATACAGTATCATATGATACTATTATCTTTATGTATTGTCGACACAGTGGAATGGGAGAATACCACTGGTAGTGTCATCCTGCCAGAATGTTGTATAACCTATACCCTAAGTAAAGAGAAACAACTCTGGAACATGTGTAATACGTATCAGGCTGGCTGGCTGGGTGGCCGGGTCTGTGGTGGGCCAAATGGGTGGCTGGCTGGCTGGATGGGTGGGTGGGTGGTCGAGTGGATGGGTGGGTGGCCAGATGGGTGGGTGGGTGGCCGAATGGGTGGGTGGATGGGTGGGTGGCTGGATGGGTGGGTGGGTGGCTGGATGGGTGGGTGGGTGGCTGGATGGGTGGGTGAGTGGGTGGGTAGTTGGCTGACTGGCTGACTGAATGTGGCTGTCTCTTTGTATCTCTCTCTCTGTATCTCTGTATCTCTCTCTCTCTCTCTCACTGGTACACATAAGTCCAGTTATCATACATTATAAATTACCTAGGATAACCCCAAAAATCCAGACAAAGTGCTATACAGTGGATCTGTGCTCCAGTGCCCTAAATTAATAATAATATTAATAATCATTATTATTACAATAATACATATGTACTAATATTAATATTATTATTATTAAGCTATAATATAATAATCGTGTCCACTCATTACCTACCTTAAAATATCTGTAGTTTTAATGTAGAGTGAGAGGTGAGTAAACAAGATTAAATGAATAAATGAGAGAGAGAATGAGGAATGTAGAATGTTCACGAGTTATGTAAACAAACGTTGTTATTATTATTATTAAAGATTAGCCGGTATTCTCCCAGCCCGGGCCTTTTCCAAGTGGTGGCCCGGCCTTGGCTCCCTCGTTAGGGAGTGTCTGAGACCTAAGTCTCCCATGGGAGGAGGCACAAGTACCTCCTCATCTTTGGGACCAACTGTCCCCAGGCCTAGCCACAAGCTAAGCCTCTCTGGTCTGCCATCCCCGCCCCAAGGGGGCAAATGGGAATGACAGTCTTATGAGCTAAAGGCTCGGGCTCAGGCACCTACCCTACCCTAGAAGGGTTAGGCATGGTATCGATGTCGACAAACGTTGTTGTTGTTGTTACCAGCCCCGACACGAATGGTTTCTGTTCACTGTCAAGCCGACCAGAAAAAATCTCATATTTGTTAATTTATATGTTATGTAGCATGTTTATTATATAATTTTGAAAAAAAAATCATAGATGGATTAAGCAAAATGTCTATATTAACATTTTATACGCATTTAATGCACCTCAGTGATTATTATTGTTATTATCATTATTAATATGGCATCTTCAAGACCAAGTACACTCTTAATGAGTGCCTCTGAGACAGACAAGCAGACAAAGACAGACACACAGGTAGACAGAAAGACAGACACACAGGTAGACAGAAAGACAGACACACAGGTAGACAGACAGACACAGGTGGACATAAAGACAGACACAGGTAGACAAAGACACACAGGTAGACAGAAAGACACACAGGTAGACAGAAAGACAGACACAGGTAGACAGAAAGACACACAGGTAGACAGAAAGACACACAGGTAGACAGAAAGACAGACACAGGTAGACAGAAAGACAGACACACAGAAAGACAGACACACAGGTAGACATAAAGACACACAGGTAGACAGAAAGACAGACACACTAGTAGACAGATAGACACACAGAGATACAGGCTGACAGATACAGACAGGTTTATGTGCAACAGTGAAAACAAATAGAAAGTTCAAGAGTAAGAGCCTTTCTTGCCACAATCTCCAGTGCAAGATTCAGACTTCATCTTAGGGGCCATGGTGAAATTTACTGTCCAGTTAGTACAGTTAATACAGTATGATGCTGCTGATAGGGCAGGGTTACTCAAACTGATGCTGCCTGCATGACACATTGCCCGCACGAGTATTGTCAAATATTGTACAGTGGTGTGCATCAGCTGGCCCAGCCCAGCTGCCAGATGCACGGTCATAAGTCGAGTGGACGTATGTCGAGCAGGTCGTAAGTCGGATGGTAGGTGTATATATAGAAGAAGATATATATATATATATATATATATATATATATATATATATATATATATATATATATATATATATATATATATATATATATATATATATATATATATATATATTTTTCAACAAGTCGGCCGTCTCCCACCGAGGCAGGGTGACCCAAAAGAGAAAGAAAATCCCCAAAAAGAAAATACTTTCATCATCATTCAACACTTTCACCACACTCACACATTATCACTGCTTTTGCAGAGGTGCTCAGAATACAACAGTTTAGAAGCATATACGTATAAAGATACACAACATACCCCTCCAAACTGCCAATATCCCAAACCCCTCCTTTAAAGTGCAGGCATTGTACTTCCCATTTCCAGGACTCAAGTCTGACTATATGAAAATAACCAGTTTCCTTGAATCCCTTCACTAAATATTACCCTGCTCACATTCCAACAGATCGTCAGGTCCCAAGTATCATTCGTCTCCATTCACTCCTATCTAACACGTTCATGCACGCTTGCTGGAAGTCCAAGCCCCCCGCCCACAAAACCTCCTTTACCCCCTCTTTCCAACCCTTTCGAGGACGACCCCTACCCCTCCTTCCTTCCTCTGTAGATTTATATGCTTTCCATGTCATTCTACTTTGATCCATTCTCTCTAAATGACCAAACCACCTCAACAACCCCTCTTCTGCCCTCTGACTAATGCTTTTATTAACTCCACACCTTCTCCTAATTTCCACACTCCGAATTTTCTGCATAATATTTACACCACACATTGCCCTTAGACAGGACATCTCCACTGCCTCCAACCGTCTCCTCGCTGCTGCATTTACCACCCAAGCTTCACATCCACATAAGAGTGTTGGTACTACTATACCTTCATACATTCCCTTCATTGCCTCCATAGATAACGTTTTTTGACTCCATATATACCTCAACGCACCACTCACCTTTTTTTCCCTCATCAATTCTATGATTAACCTCATCCTTCATAAATCCATCCGCTGACATGTCAACTCCCAAGTATCTGAAAACATTCACTTCTTCCATACTCCTCCTCCCCAATTTGATATCCAATTTTTCTTTATCTAAATCATTTGATACCCTCATCACCTTACTCTTTTCTATGTTCACTTTCAACTTTCTACCTTTAAACACATTCTCAAACTCATCTACTAACCTTTGCAATTTTTCTTTAGAATCTCCCATAAGCACAGTATCATCAGCAAAAAGTAACTGTGTCAATTCCCATTTTGAATTTGATTCCCCATAATTTAATCCCACCCCTCTCCCGAACACCCTCTATATATATATATATATATATATATACAGTATATATATATATATATATATATATATATATATATATATATATATATATATATATATATATATATATATATATGGAGAGGAATAAATGGGATTAGGTCAGGGGTTTCAAATAGAGTTAGAGCTAAAGAAGGAGTAGCAATAATGTTGAAGGATAAGCTATGGCAGGGAAAGAGGGACTACAAATGCATAAATTCAAGGATTATGTGGAGTAAAATAAAGATTGGATGTGAAAAGTGGGTTATAGTAAGCGTATATGCACCTGGAGAAGAGAGAAGTGTAGAGGAGAGAGAGAGATTCTAGGAAATGTTGAGTGAATGCGTGGGGAGTTTTGAATCAAGTGTGAGAGTAATGGTGGTTGGGGATTTCAATGCTAAAGTGGGTAAAAATGTTATGGAGGGAGTAGTAGGTAAATTTGGGGTGCCAGGGGTAAATGTAAATGGGGAGCCTTTAATTGAGCTATGTGTAGAAAGAAATTTGGTAATAAGTAATACATATTTTATGAAAAAGAGGATAAATAAATATACAAGGTATGATGTAGCACATAATGAAAGTAGTTTGTTAGATTATGTATTGGTGGATAAAAGGTTGATGGGTAGGCTCCAGGATGTACATGTTTACAGAGGGGCAACTGATATATCAGATCATTATTTAGTTGTAGCTACAGTTAGAGTAAGAGGTAGATGGGAAAAGAGGAAGGTGGCAACAACAAGTAAGAGGGAGGTGAAAGTGTATAAACTAAGGGAGGAGGAAGTTCGGGCGAGATATAAGCGACTATTGGCAGAAAGGTGGGCTAGTGCAAAGATGAGCAGTGGGGGGGTTGAAGAGGGTTGGAATAGTTTTAAAAATGCAGTATTAGAATGTGGGGCAGAAGTTTGTGGTTATAGGAGGGTGGGGGCAGGAGGAAAGAGGAGTGATTGGTGGAATGATGAAGTAAAGGGTGGGATAAAAGAGAAAAAGGTAGCTTACGAGAGGTTTTTACAAAGCAGAAGTGTTATAAGAAGAGCAGAGTATATGGAGAGTAAAAGAAAGGTGAAGAGAGTGGTGAGAGAGTGCAAAAGGAGAGCAGATGAAAGAGTGGGAGAGGCACTGTCAAGAAATTTTAATGAAAATAAGAAAAAATTTTGGAGTGAGTTAAACAAGTTAAGAAGCCTAGGGAAAGTATGGATTTGTCCGTTAAAAACAGAGTAGGGGAGTTAGTAGATGGGGAGAGGGAGGTATTAGGTAGATGGCGAGAATATTTTGAGGAACTTTTAAATGTTGAGGAAGAAAGGGAGGCGGTAATTTCATGCACTGGCCAGGGAGGTATACCATCTTTTAGGAGTGAAGAAGAGCAGAATGTAAGTGTGGTGGAGGTACGTGAGGCATTACGTAGAATGAAAAGGGGTAAAGCAGCTGGAACTGATGGGATCATGACAGAAATGTTAAAAGCAGGGGGGGATATAGTGTTGGAGTGGTTGGTACTTTTGTTTAATAAATGTATGAAAGAGGGGAAGGTACCTAGGGATTGGCGGAGAGCATGTATAGTCCCTTTATATAAAGGGAAAGGGGACAAAAGAGATTGTAAAAATTATAGAGGAATAAGTTTACTGAGTATACCAGGAAAAGTATACGGTAGAGTTATAATTGAAAGAATTAGAGGTAAGACAGAATGTAGAATTGCGGATGAGCAAGGAGGCTTCAGAGTGGGTAGGGGATGTGTAGATCAAGTGTTAGCATTGAAGCATATATGTGAACAGTATTTAGATAAAGGTAGGGAAGTTTTTATTGCATTTATGGATTTAGAAAAGGCATATGATCGAGTGGATAGAGGAGCAATGTGGCAGATGTTGCAAGTTTATGGAATAGGTGGTAAGTTACTAAATGCTGTAAAGAGCTTTTATGAGGATAGTGAGGCTCAGGTTAGGGTGTGTAGAAGAGAGGGAGAATACTTCCCGGTAAAAGTAGGTCTTAGACAGGGATGTGTAATGTCACCATGGTTGTTTGATATATTTATAGATGGGGTTGTAAAAGAAGTAAATGCTAGGGTGTTCGGGAGAGGGATGGGATTAAATTATGGGGAATCAAATTCAAAATGGGAATTGACACAGTTACTTTTTGCTGATGATACTGTGCTTATGGGAGATTCTAAAGAAAAATTGCAAAGGTTAGTGGATGAGTTTGAGAATGTGTGTAAAGGTAGAAAGTTGAAAGTGAACATAGAAAAGAGTAAGGTGATGAGGGTATCAAATGATTTAGATAAAGAAAAATTGGATATCAAATTGGGGAGGAGGAGTATGGAAGAAATGAATGTTTTCAGATACTTGGGAGTTGACGTGTCGGCGGATGGATTTATGAAGGATGAGGTTAATCATAGAATTGATGAGGGAAAAAAGGTGAGTGGTGCGTTGAGGTATATGTGGAGTTAAAAAACGTTATCTATGGAGGCAAAGAAGGGAATGTATGAAAGTATAGTAGTACCAACACACTTATATGGATGTGAAGCTTGGGTGGTAAATGCAGCAGCGAGGAGACGGTTGGAGGCAGTGGAGATGTCCTGTCCAAGGGCAATGTGTGGTGTAAATATTATGCAGAAAATTCGGAGTGTGGAAATTAGGAGAAGGTGTGGAGTTAATAAAAGCATTAGTCAGAGGGCAGAAGAGGGGTTGTTGAGGTGGTTTGGTCATTTAGAGAGAATGGATCAAAGTAGAATGACATGGAAAGCATATAAATCTATAGGGGAAGGAAAGAGGGGTAGGGGTCGTCCTCGAAAGGGTTGGAAAGAGGGGGTAAAGGAGGTTTTGTGGGTGAGGGGCTTGGACTTCCAGCAAGCGTGCATGAGCGTGTTAGATAGGAGTGAATGGAGACGAATGATACTTGGGACCTGACGATCTGTTGGAGTGTGAGCAGGGTAATATTTAGTGAAGGGATTCAGGGAAACCGGTTATTTTCTTATAGTCGGACTTGAGTCCTGGAAATGGGAAGTACAATGCCTGCACTTTAAAGGAGGGGTTTGGGATATTGGCAGTTTGGAGGGATATGTTGTGTATCTTTATACGTATATGCTTCTAATCTGTTGTATTCTGAGCACCTCTGCAAAAGCAGTGATAATGTGTGAGTGTGGTGAAAGTGTTGAATGATGATGAAAGTATTTTCTTTTTGGGGATTTTCTTTCTTTTTTGGGTCACCCTGCCTCGGTGGGAGATGACCAACTTGTTGAAAAAAAAAAAAATATATATATATATATATATATATATATATATAATATATATATATATATATATATATATATATATATATATTTATATATATATATATTTATATATATATATATATATATTGGATGTGAAAAGTGGGTTATAATAAGCGTGTATGCACCTGGAGAAGAGAGAAGTGTAGAGGAGAGAGAGAGATTTTGGGAAATGTTGAGTGAATGCGTGGGGAGTTTTGAATCAAGTGTGAGAGTAATGGTGGTTGGGGATTTCAATGCTAAAGTGGGTAAAAATGTTATGGAAGGAGTAGTAGGTAAATTTGGGGTGCCAGGGGTAAATGTAAATGGGGAGCCTTTAATTGAGCTATGTGTAGAAAGAAATTTGGTAATAAGTAATACATATTTTATGAAAAAGAGGATAAATAAATATACAAGGTATGATGTAGCACGTAATGAAAGTAGTTTATTAGATTATGTATTGGTGGATAAAAGGTTGATGGGTAGGCTCCAGGATGTACATGTTTATAGAGGGGCAACTGATATATCAGATCATTATTTAGTTGTAGCTACAGTTAGAGTAAGAGGTAGATGGGAAAAGAGGAAGGTGGCAACAACAAGTAAGAGGGAGGTGAAAGTGTATAAACTAAGGGAGGAGGAAGTTCGGGTGAGATATAAGCGACTATTGGCAGAAAGGTGGGCTAGTGCAAAGATGAGTAGTGGGGGGGTTGAAGAGGGTTGGAATAGTTTTAAAAATGCAGTATTAGAATGTGGGGCAGAAGTTTGTGGTTATAGGAGGGTGGGGGCAGGAGGAAAGAGGAGTGATTGGTGGAATGATGAAGTAAAGGGTGTGATAAAAGAGAAAAAGGTAGCTTATGAGAGGTTTTTACAAAGCAGAAGTGTTATAAGAAGAGCAGAGTATATGGAGAGTAAAAGAAAGGTAAAGAGAGTGGTGAGAGAGTGCAAAAGGAGAGCAGATGATAGAGTGGGAGAGGCACTGTCAAGAAATTTTAATGAAAATAAGAAAAAATTTTGGAGTGAGTTAAACAAGTTAAGAAAGCCTAGGGAAAATATGGATTTGTCAGTTAAAAACAGAGTAGGGGAGTTAGTAGATGGGGAGATGGAGGTATTGGGAAGATGGCGAGAATATTTTGAGGAACTTTTAAATGTTAAGGAAGAAACAGAGGCAGTAATTTCATGCACTGGTCAGGGAGGTATACCATCTTTTAGGAGTGAAGAAGAGCAGAATGTAAGTGTGGGGGAGGTACGTGAGGCATTACGTAAAATGAAAGGGGGTAAAGCAGCTGGAACTGATGGGATCATGACAGAAATATTAAAAGCAGGGGGGGATATAGTGTTGGAGTGGTTGGTACTTTTGTTTAATAAATGTATGAAAGAGGGGAAGGTACCTAGGGATTGGCAGAGAGCATGTATAGTCCCTTTATATAAAGGGAAAGGGGACAAAAGAGACTGTAAAAATTATAGAGGAATAAGCTTACTGAGTATACCAGGAAAAGTGTACGGTAGGGTTATAATTGAAAGAATTAGAGGTAAGACAGAATGTAGGATTGCGGATGAGCAAGGAGGTTTTAGAGTGGGTAGGGGATGTGTAGATCAGGTGTTTACATTGAAGCATATATGTGAACAGTATTTAGATAAAGATAGGGAAGTTTTTATTGCATTTATGGATTTAGAAAAGGCATATGATAGAGTGGATAGAGGAGCAATGTGGCAGATGTTGCAAGTATATGGAATAGGTGGTAAGTTATTAAATGCTGTAAAGAGTTTTTATGAGGATAGTGAGGCTCAGGTTAGGGTGTGTAGAAGAGAGGGAGACTACTTCCCGGTAAAAGTAGGTCTTAGACAGGGATGTGTAATGTCACCATGGTTGTTTAATATATTTATAGATGGGGTTGTTAAGGAAGTAAATGCTAGGGTGTTTGGGAGAGGGGTGGGATTAAATTATGGGGAATCAAATTCAAAATGGGAATTGACACAGTTACTTTTTGCTGATGATACTGTGCTTATGGGAGATTCTAAAGAAAAATTGCAAAGGTTAGTGGATGAGTTTGGGAATGTGTGTAAAGGTAGAAAGTTGAAAGTGAACATAGAAAAGAGTAAGGTGATGAGGGTGTCAAATGATTTAGATAAAGAAAAATTGGATATCAAATTGGGGAGGAGGAGTATGGAAGAAGTGAATGTTTTCAGATACTTGGGAGTTGACGTGTCGGCGGATGGATTTATGAAGGATGAGGTTAATCATAGAATTGATGAGGGAAAAAAGGTGAGTGGTGCGTTGAGGTATATGTGGAGTCAAAAAACGTTATCTATGGAGGCAAAGAAGGGAATGTATGAAAGTATAGTAGTACCAACACTCTTATATGGGTGTGAAGCTTGGGTGGTAAATGCAGTAGCGAGGAGACGGTTGGAGGCAGTGGAGATGTCCTGTTTAAGGGCAATGTGTGGTGTAAATATTATGCAGAAAATTCGGAGTGTGGAAATTAGGAGAAGGTGTGGAGTTAATAAAAGTATTAGTCAGAGGGCAGAAGAGGGGTTGTTGAGGTGGTTTGGTCATTTAGAGAGAATGGATCAAAGTAGAATGACATGGAAAGCATATAAATCTATAGGGGAAGGAAGGCGGGGTAGGGGTCGTCCTCGAAAGGGTTGGAGAGAGGGGGTAAAGGAGGTTTTGTGGGTAAGGGGCTTGGACTTCCAGCAAGCGTGCATGAGCGTGTTAGATAGGAGTGAATGGAGACGAATGGTACTTGGGACCTGACGATCTGTTGGAGTGTGCGCAGGGTAATATTTAGTGAAGGGATTCAGGGAAACCGGTTATTTTCGTATAGTCGGACTTGAGTCCTGGAAATGGGAAGTACAATGCCTGCACTTTAAAGGAGGGGTTTGGGATATTGGCAGTTTGGAGGGATATGTTGTGTATCTTTATATGTGTATGCTTCTAGACTGTTGTATTCTGAGCACCTCTGCAAAAACAGTGATAATGTGCGAGTGTGGTGAAAGTGTTGAATGATGATGAAAGTATTTTCTTTTTGGGGATTTTCTTTCTTTTTTGGGTCACCCTGCCTCGGTGGGAGACGGCCGACTTGTTGAAAAAAAAAAAAAAATATATATATATATATATATATATATATATATATATATATATATATATATATATATATATAAATTTATATATGTATATATATATATATATATATATACATACATACACACACACACACACACACACACATATACCGTTGGCATCACATAACGTTAAATCCGCATACCGATACTTTTTATCGCTAAGATTTTGCCTCGCATACCGCTAAAAAACCTGCTCAACGCTATTCGTCCGAGACGCGTCTAATGTGCTGTCTGAGCCAGCCTCACATGTTCCGCCGGTGGCATTGTTTACCAGCCAGCCTCCGCGGTAACATCCAAGCATACAATCAGAACATTTCGTATTATTACAGTGTTTTTGGTGATTTTATCTGCAAAATAAGTGACCATGGGCCCCAAGAAAGCTTCTAGTGCCAACCCTACATGAATAATGGTGAGAATTACTATAGAGATGAAGAAAGAGATCATTGCTAAGTATGAAAGTGGAGTGCGTGTCTCCGAGCTGGCCAGAGTTACAATTAATGGAGTGAAGTCTGAATGGGGATTAGTCACTAGTGGCATTCCACAAGGATCAGTTTTAGGCCCTCTCCTGTTCATAATTTATATTAATGACCTTGATGAAGGGATTACTAGTGACATGAGTAAGTTTGCTGATGATACAAAGATAGGCCGTATAATTCACTCTGAGGAGGATATCAATGAACTCCAGGACGATTTGAACAAATTAATGTCTTGGTCTGAAAAATGGCAGATGAAGTTTAATGTGGATAAGTGTAAGGTACTTGCCCTTGGTAATGAAAATAGCCCTCGAAGCTATAATCTAGGTGAAGTAGAGCTTGGTCATACAGAATGTGAAAAAGACTTGGGAGTCATGGTAAGCAGAAATCTAAAGCCAAGACAGCAGTGCCTTAGTGTGCGCAACAAGGCCAACAGATTACTGTGATTTATCTCAAGAAGTATAAGTAACGGAAGTCCAAAAGTTATTTTACAGCTCTATACATCACTAGTGAGGCCTCATTTAGATTATGCTGCTCAGTTTTGGTCCCCTTACTACAGGATGGACATAGACTCATTAGAGAACATACAGAGAAGAATGACTAAAATGATTTACTGTGTAAGGAACCTCCCGTATGAAGATAGACTTAAAGCCTTAAATCTCCACTCTCTGGAGAGGCGTAGAATGAGGGGAGATATCATTGAAGTGTATAAGTGGATGACGGGCATAAACAAGGGAGACATTAATAAAGTACTGAGGGTGTCGAACCAGGTAAGAACCAGGAATAATGGATTTAAGTTGGATAAATTTAGATTTAGAAAGGACATAGGTAAGTACTGGTTTTCTAACAGAGTTGTAGATGCGTGGAACAGTCTTCCCAGTGGGGTGATAGAGGCTAGGACCTTGGGTAGCTTTAAGAAGAGACTGGACAAATATATGAGTGGGAGGGGCTGGGTTTGATTGGTGTCATGGGGTACGGGAGTTATTTCTTGGGTAGCTTTAGGTAGATGTCGTTTTGATACGGACCTGCCTCGTATGGGCCAGTAGGCCTTCTGCAGTGTTCCTACATTCTTATGTTCTTATGTTCTTATAGTAAACCCCAATCAACCATCGCTACTATTGTGTCCAACAAAACGGCAATCAAGGAAGCTGTTCTTGCCAAAGGTTCAACTGTGTTTTCGAAACAGAGATCGCAAGTGATGGAAGATGTTGAGAGACTCTTATTGGTATGGATAAATGAAAAACAGATAGCAGGAGATAGCATCTCTCAAGTGATCATAAGTGAAAAGGCTAGGAAGTTGCATGAGGATTTAATTAAAAAAATGCCTGCAACTAGTGATGATGTGAGTGAATTTAAGGCCAGCAAAGGTTGGTTTGAGAGATTTAAGAAGCGTAGTGGCATACATAGTGTGATAAGGCATGGTGAGGCTGCCAGTTCAGACCACAAAGCAGCTGAAAAATATGTGCAGGAATTCAAGGAGTACATAGACAGTGAAGGACTGAAACCTGAACAAGTGTTTAATTGTGATGAAACAGGCCTGTTTTGGATGAAAATGCCAAGCAGGACCTACATTACTCAGGAGGAAAAGGCACTCCCAGGACATAAGCCTATAAAAGACAGGCTTACTCTGTTGATGTGTTCCAATGCTAGTGGTGGTTGCAAAGTGAAGCCTTTATTAGTGTATCACTCAGAAACTCCCAGAGCATTCAGGCAAAAGAATATCCTCAAGGCTAATTTGTGTGTGCTGTGGAGGGCAAACAGTAAGGCATGGGTCACTAAGGACTTTTTCTATGACTGGTTACACCAAGCATTTGCCCCCAATGTGAAAGATTACCTAACTGAAAAGAAATTGGACCTTAAGTGCCTCCTGGTGTTAGATAATGCCCCTGGTCATCCTACAGACGTGGCAGAGCGACTTTATGGGGACATGAGCTTCATTAAGGTGAAGTTTTTGCCTCCTAATACCACTCCTCTCCTGCAGCCCATGGACCAGCAGGTTATTGCAAACTTCAAAAAACTGTACACAAAAGCTCTGTTTGAAAGGTGCTTTGTAGTGACCTCAGAAACTCAATTGACTCTAAGAGAGTTTTGGAGAGATCATTTTAATATCCTCAATTGTGTAAACCTTATAGGTAAGGCTTGGGAGGGAGTGACTAAGAGGACCTTGAGCTCTGCTTAGAAGAAACTGTTACCAGAATGTGTAGACCAAAGGGATTTTGAAGGGTTTGAGGCTAACCCTGGAAATCCTCTGCCAGTTGAGGAATCCATTGTGGCATTGGGAAAGTCCTTGGGGTTGGAGGTTAGTGGGGATGATGTGGAAGAGTTGGTGGAGGAGGACAATGAAGAACTAACCACTGATGAGCTGCTAGATCAACTTCAACAGCAAGAGGCCAGACCTGAGGAAACTGCTTCGGAGGAGGGGAGAGAGAAATTGAAGAAGTTGCCTACTTCAAAGATTAAGGAAATGTGTGGAATGTGGCTTAAAGTGCAAACCTTTTTTGATGACAATCACCCTAACACAGCTATTGCAAGCCGTGCTGGTGACTATTACACTGACACTGTTGTGAAACACTTTAGGAAAGTCATAAAGGAACGAGAGGTACAGGCCACTATGGAGAGATATGTTGTGCAACAGAAGTCCAGTGACTCTGAAGCTGGTCCTAGTGGCATTAAAAGAAGAAGGGAAGTAACCCCAGAAAAGGACTTGACACCTCAAGTCTTAATGGAAGGGGATTCCCCTTCTAAACACTAAGACTCTCTCCTCCTCCCATCCCATCAATCATCACCAGATCTTCAATAAAGGTAAGTGTCATGTAACTGTGCATGCCTTTTTCAGTTTGTGTGTATTAAAATTAATATTTCATGTGGTAAATTTTTTTTTTCATACTTTGGGGTGCCTTGCACGGATTAATTTGATTTCCATTATTTCTTATGGGGAAAATTCATTCGCATAACGATAATTTCGCATAACAATGAGCTCTCAGGAATGGATTAATATCGTTATGTGGGGGTCCACTGTATATATATATATATGTATGTATGTATATATATATATATATATATACAGTGGACCCCCGGTTAACGATATTTTTTCACTCCAGAAGTATGTTCAGGTGCCTGTACTGACCGAATTTGTTCCCATAAGGAATATTGTGAAGTAGATTAGTCCATTTCAGAGCCCCAAACATACACGTACAAACGCACTTACATAAATACACTTACATAATTGTTCGCATTCGGAGGTGATCGTTATGCGGGGGTCCACTGTATATATATATATATATATATATATATATATATATATATATATATATATATATTATTTATTATTTTTTTTTTTATTATCACACCGGCCGATTCCCACCAAGGCAGGGTGGCCCGAAAAAGAAAAACTTTCACCATCATTCACTCCATCACTGTCTTGCCAGAAGGGTGCTTTACACTACAGTTTTTAAACTGCAACATTAACACCCCTCCTTCAGAGTGCAGGCACTGTACTTCCCATCTCCAGGACTCAAGTCCGGCCTGCCGGTTTCCCTGAATCCCTTCATAAATGTTACTTTGCTCACACTCCAACAGCACGTCAAGTATTAAAAACCATTTGTCTCCATTCACTCCTATCAAACACGCTCACGCATGCCTGCTGGAAGTCCAAGCCCCTCGCACACAAAACCTCCTTTACCCCCTCCCTCCAACCCTTCCTAGGCCGACCCCTACCCCGCCTTCCTTCCACTACAGACTGATACACTCTTGAAGTCATTCTGTTTCGCTCCATTCTCTCTACATGTCCGAACCACCTCAACAATATATATATATATATATATATATATAAATATATATATATATATATATATATAAATATATATATATATATATATATATATATATATATATATATATATACATGTATATATACATATACATGTATATATACATATACATGTATATATACATATACAGTGGACCCTTGAGTTTCGGCAGCATCGAGTGTTGTGAAATTTGACCTTCGGCAAGTTTTTTTTTGGCAAAATTTGGCCTTGAGTTTTGTGATTAGACTCGTGTTTCGGTGACCGTCCGGTACCCGTCCACCCGTCACCGCGCACACCAAGCGAGTCTACCACGCCATTCACACTCAGTGTGCCATTGTTTACCAACACGTGACCATCACCCCGCGGGTTCATACAATACATTTCATAATAATCCATTGTTTTTTGTGCTTGCAACTGCTAAATAAGTCATCATGGACCCAAGGAAAGCTAGTGCAAGCTGTTTGGTAAACAAAGTGAGGAACACGATCCGGAGGGATTTTGAAGGTTTTGAGGCAGACCCTGTCCCTGCCGACCCTCTGCCTGTTGTGGAAGGTGTTGTGGCATTGGGCAAGTCCATGGGGTTGGAGGTAAGTGACGGGGATGTGGAAGAGTTGGTGGAGGACCACAGGGAAGAGCTAACCACTGACGAACTGCAAGAGCTTCAACTGGAACAGCATCAGACCACAGCCAAGGAACTTGCTTCAGAGGAGGAGGAAAAGAGAGTGAAGGAGGTTCCTTCTTCAGTGGTTAAGGACAGGTGTGAAATGTGGAATGAGTTGCAAAGTTTTGTTGAAAAGTATCACCCTGACCAAGCTGAAACAAGCCATATCTGCAACATGTATAATGACAGTGTTGTGTCCCACTTTAGGGAAATCTTAAAGAAACGCCAGAAAAAGACCTCTATGGACAGATATTTTGTGCGACAGGGGTCCAGTGACTCTCAAGTTGTTCCCAGTGGCATTAAAAGAAGAAGGGAAGTAACCCCAGATAAGGACTTGCTACCTAAAGTCCTAATGGAAGGAGATTCTTCTTCCAAACAATAGTGTACACCTTTCTCCTATCCCCTCCCATCTTCCATCCACCCAGAAGTCTTCAGTAAAGGTAAGTGTAATGTTATTATTATTTTTTATATGTATGTACTTGATTCCTCATTGATTTCAGTATATAAGTCTTTATTTAATTTGAAAAAAGATATTTTATTTTAATATTTTTGGGTGTCGGGAACGGATTAATTTTATTTCCATTATTTCTTATGGGGAAAATGGTTTCGAGTTTCATGAGTTTCAACTTTCGGCAGGCTCTCTGGAACGGATTAATCACGAAACTTGGGGGTCCACTGTGTATGTATGTATATATATATATATATATATATATATATATATATATATATATATATATATATATATATATATATATATATATATATATATATATATATATATATATATATATATATATATACATACATACATATATACATACATATATATATACATACATACATACATACATACATACATACATACATACAGGTACCATCCGACTTACGACCGAGTTCGGTTCTGACAAACCAGTCGTAAGTCGAAATGGACGTAAGCCGAACCTTACTACTGATATTAACATCATATTTTTGTAATGACTTTATTTTATTGTTTTATTTTGGTATTTAATTTTTTACTTTACTTTTTATGCTGTTAGACTGTATTTTATACTGTAAGGTTTAGGATAAACACTGTGTACAACACAAACAGTTGATTTGGCATAGAAAACACGGTCATAGGTCGAATGGTCGTATGTCAAGCAGGTCGTAAGTCGGATTGTAGGTGTATATATATACATATTTTTTTTTTCTAGAGTTCTGATTGATAGACAATGATTCCAATAGTGGTTTACCAGGACCAGTGAAAATATATAAAGTACCCTAACTTAACATACCCTAGTAGCAGTCTGTGAGCTTTTTGCAATTTATGGCAAGTACATAAACAGTAGGAGTAGTACAGTTGACTAGCTGCTGTCATATAAATAGTTAGCTTGATTATTTTAGAATGTCTAATGAAAGATAAATGTGTTAGAATAGTTTATAATATAAATGGGTTAGATTTAGTAAATTAACTCTTTCAGGGTCCACAGGCCCTCTCAGAGACTTGTTCTCAGGGTCCCCCAAATTTAAAAAAAAAAAATTATTTTTCTTATGAAAAAATAGAGAATCTTTTCCCGATCATAATGACACCAAAAGTATGAAATTTGATGGAAAACTTACGGAATTATACTCTCGCGAAGTTAGCAGTCTCAACGATGTTTACGCATCGGCGATTTTGCCCACTTTGAGCCCTATTTTCAGCCAATTCCAATGTACTAGTCGACAAAAATCATAACTATTTCGCTAGAACTCCATTTTTTTCTATCGATTGAGTACAAGAAACCACCAATTTACCGATTCCAACTATCCAATACAGTGGTCAGAATTTAGCAATTTTGCCAATTTCACACAAATTTCAAAAGATGACAATTTCCAAATAGGGTCCAGAATAAACAAGAAAGACATTCCTGGCACTAAAATAACATTTTCTCTGTTCATTAGTCATGTCCCCAGGCCCCTCTTACATTTCTTTTGCTTTCCACTTTGAATTTTTATTTTCACACAAAAAATAAGATTTACTGTTATGCAGACTACTGCATTAGTGTAGAAATGTTATAAATAATATCGGCGCACTTGTGAAAGAATATTAGACTCACCAGTTGACGTGTATTGGACGCTTAACATGATTTGTTTACTTTTGAACTTTGGTAAAAATTGAACATTTCTGCTATTAGAGCTCAATTTCAAGGTATTTTTCATTGTAAAACCAGTCAAAATCATCTCAATTTCTGTAATATGTTTTCCATTCTGTACAATGAGACCAGGAAAACTGGAATACAACAATAAATACCATACAAAAATCTAGTGCAAAGTCGCTGTTTTAATCCAAAAACACGGTCAAAGTTTTTTTTTTTTCATTACGCACTGTGTGCTGCAGGATTTTTTTTTTATACTGCGCACACTGACCACATACACCCATTCTTTCATATGTACGCCTACCAGCTTTCTCTCACTAGCTTTGAAGGCGCTCTAATTTATGCGTACTAGTATGTCATGTACACTGGCGCGTAAGCCGTACTAGTATGGCCGAAACCCTGAAAGGGTTAAGCAAGGAATGAGATTGTATAAATATTTGTATATTTATTCACACATTGTCATTTCTTTGCATAATATTTACACCACACATTGCCCTTAGACATGACATCTCTACTGCCTCCAGCCGCCTCCTCACTGCAATATTCACAACCCATTCTTCACACCGATATAAGAGTGTTGGTACCACTATACTTTTGTACATTCCCTTTTTTGCCTCCATGAATAACACTTTTTTGGCTCCACAGATGCCTCAGTGCACTACTCACCTTTTTTCCTTGATCAATTCTATGATTAACCTCATCCTTCATAAACCCATTTGCTGACAAATCTTCTCCCAAATATCTGAAGACATTCATTTCTTCCACACTCCCTCCAATGTGATATCCAATTTTTCTTTACCTAACTTGTTTGATACCCTCATCACCTTATTCTTATCTGTGTTCGCTTTAATATTTCTTTACACACCCTCCCAAACTCATCCACTAACCTTTGCAACTTTTTTTAGGATCTCCCAAAAGCACAGTGTTAGGAGGTGTGGAGTTACAGAGGGCTGAAGAGGGGTTATTGAGGTGGTTTGGTCATTTAGAGAGGATAGAGCAAAATAGAATGACTTGGAGTGTGTATAACTCTGTAGTGGAGAGGAGGAGGGGTAGGGTTTGTCCTTGGAAAGAATGGAGGGAGGGGGTAAAAAAGGTTTAATGTGCAAGGGGCCTGGACATACAGCAGGCATGTGTGGGCATGTTAGATATAGGAATGACTGGAGACGAATGGTTTTTTGGACCTGACAAGCTGTTGGAGTGTGAGCAAGGTAATATTCTGCGAAGGGGTTCAGGGAAACTGGTTAGCCAGACTTGAGTCCTGGAGGTGGGAAGCACAATGCCTGCACTTTAAAGGAGGTTTGTGATATTGGCTGTTTGGAGTGACATCTAAACTGTCATATCTGGGAACCTCTGCAAAGACAGTGATTATATGTGAATGATGGTGAAAGTGTTTCTTTTTTGGGTCACCCTGCCTCAGTGGGAGGTGGCTGGCATGTTAAAACAAAAAAAAATTTCATTTCCTGTTTTTCTTCCAGCAGTGAAGAATATTTTATTCCTATTGTAATTTAGACTGGTATAGTGACAGGACTGATATAATCAGAGTTTTAATTTTGATTTGGTTTGATAATGGATGATATTTAATAGTACAATATAAGGTTACTAATTTTCTTTGCAGAAAATTTAGCCTTTCTCCTGGAGTCTCTCCGCTGTGGCAGTAAGGAAACTTCCAAACCTGTTATTTTTATCCTGGATGAATTTGATTTATTTTGTCACCATCATAATCAAACGCTCCTGTACAACCTCTTTGATGTCGCCCAGTCTGCACAGGTACATAAAATTTTTAATTAGAGCATTCATTTTATGGTTAACACACCAGTTGTCTCTCACTGAGACAGGTGACAGGAAAAAAAGAAGAAACACTTTCATAAGGTTTATCTTCTTTTTTTTTTTTTTTTTTTAACAAGTTGGTCGTCTCCCACCGAGGCAGGGTGACCCAAAAAAAAAGAAAGAAAATCCCCAAAAAGAAAATACTTTCATCATCATTCAACACTTTCACCACACTCGCACATTATCACTGTTTTTGCAGAGGTGCTCAGAATACAACAGTTTAGAAGCATACACATATAAAGATACACAACATATCCCTCCAAACTGCCAATATCCCAAACCCCTCCTTTAAAGTGCAGGCATTGTACTTCCCATTTCCAGGACTCAAGTCCAACTATATGAAAATAACCGATTTCCCTGAATCCCTTCACTAAATATTACCCTGCTCACACTCCAACAGATCGTCAGGTCCCAAGTACCATTCGTCTCCATTCACTCCTATCTAACACGCTCACGCACGCTTACTGGAAGTCCAAGCCCCTTGCCCACAAAACCTCCTTTACCCCCTCTCTCCAACCCTTTCGAGGACGACCCCTACCCCTCCTTCCTTCCCCTATAGATTTATATGCTTTCCATGTCATTCTACTTTGATCCATTCTCTCTAAATGACCAAACCACCTCAACAACCCCTCTTCTGCCCACTGACTAATACTTTTATTAACTCCACACCTTTTCCTAATTTCCACACTCCGAATTTTCTGCATAATATTTACACCACACATTGCCCTTAAACAGGACATCTCCACTGCCTCCAACCATCTCCTCGCTGCTGCATTTACCACCCAAGCTTCACACCCATATAAGAGCGTTGGTACTACTATACTTTCATACATTCCCTTCTTTGCCTCCATAGATAATGTTTTTTGACTCCACATATACTTCAACGCACCACTCACCTTTTTTCCCTCATCAATTCTATGATTAACTTCATCCTTCATAAATCCATCCACCGACACGTCAACTCCCAAGTATCTGAAAACATTCACTTCTTCCATACTCCTCCTCCCCAATTTGATATCCAATTTTTCTTTATCTAAATCATTTGACACCCTCATCACCTTACTCTTTTCTATGTTCACTTTCAACTTTCTACCTTTACACACATTCCCAAACTCATCCACTAACCTTTGCAATTTTTCTTTAGAATCTCCCATAAGCACAGTATCATCAGCAAAAAGTAACTGTGTCAATTCCCATTTTGAATTTGATTCACCAAAATTTAATCCCACCCCTCTCCCGAACACCCTAGCATTTACTTCCTTTACAACCCCATCTATAAATATATTAAACAACCATGGTGACATTACACTTCCCTGTCTAAGACCTACTTTTACCGGGAAGTAGTCTCCCTCTCTTCTACACACCCTAACCTGAGCCTCACTATCCTCATAAAAACTCTTTACAGCATTTAATAACTTACCACCTATTCCATATACACGTACTTGCAACATCTGCCACATTGCTCCTCTATCCACTCTATCATATGCCTTTTCTAAATCCATAAATGCAATAAAAACTTCCCTACCTTTATCTAAATACTGTTCACATATATGCTTCAATGTAAACACTTGATCTACACATCCCCTACCCACTCTGAAACCTCCTTGCTCATCCGCAATCCTACATTCTGTCTTACCTCTAATTCTTTCAATTATAACCCTACCGTACATTTTTCCTGGTATACTCAGTAAACTTATTCCTCTATAATTTTTACAGTCTCTTTTGTCCCCTTTCCCTTTATATAAAGGGACTATACATGCTCTCTGCCAATCCCTAGGTACCTTCCCCTCTTTCATACATTTATTAAACAAAAGTACCAACCACTCCAACACTATATCCCCCCCTGCTTTTAACATTTCTGTCATGATCCCATCAGTTCCAGCTGCTTTACCCCCTTTTATTCTACGTAATGCCTCACGTACCTCCCCCACACTTACATTCTGCTCTTCTTCACTCCTAAAAGATGGTATACCTCCCTGACCAGTGCATGAAATTACTGCCTCTGTTTCTTCCTTAACATTTAAAAGTTCCTCAAAATATTCTCGCCATCTACCTAATACCTCCATCTCCCCATCTACTAACTCCCCTACTCTGTTTTTAATTGGCAAATCCATACTTTCCCTAGGCTTTCTTAACTTGTTTCACTCACTCCAAAATTTTTTCTTATTTTCATTAAAATTTCTTGACAGTGCCTCTCCCACTCTATCATCTGCTCTCCTTTTGCACTTTCTCACCACTCTCTTTACCTTTCTTTTACTCTCCATATACTCTGCTCTTCTTCTTCTTCTTTTTATATTTAGTAATTTATACAGAAGGGATTAGTAGCCCCTTCCTCAAGGCACTTTAGTAGCCTGCTATGACACTTGACATGCTCTGCATAATTGGGCTTTCTGCATGCACAATCAAATGTCACCCATCTCAATACAGGAGAGCCCCGCTTTATAGCGCATTGCTCTACACCGTTTTGCTACTACAGAAGTTTGTCAGTCACACCCATTCTTCATTTATTCAGACTTTTTTACTCATTATAAGCTAAGGACAAACATATTTTTAGATAAGTGATGTGTGCAATGTATATGCATTTTTTAGGCCTAGCTACATTGCTCACTTAATATACGATAGTATAAACACAATATCCATTAATGTTCACCCACAACCTCCTGTTAGTCCAATAAATTGAGGGTTTACTGCAATACATAATGCTATAATCATGACTTACCTTAATTTGACCTTGTAAGTCTCATTAAGAAATAATTCCTCAGGCACCAATATGTGTGTTAGGGTTGACATGCCGTCTTGATGTGATAGAACTGCTGGAGAAGAGAGTCAAGTCACGTTTTTCTCACCGTCAGATTCACCTCTTCCCACCTGACAAATTTGACCCATATTACTTAGATACCTTCAAGCAGCTACTGGAGTTATCAGCCTCATTCCCTTTTAAGGTATGAAGTGGAAATGAGTCACTTTGACTTTTTTTTTTTTCTAGATACTTTATACTATGTATGATAATTGTACTCATGTGTACCTGTACCTAAATAAACTTAAGTAAGATTCACCTCTTCCTATCAGATAGATTCCTCATATTACCTTGACATTTTTATGCAGCACCTGGAGTTTTATTCCTTTCCCTTTAAGGTATGAAATAAAATTAAATAAAAGATAGCATGAAAAATATGTTAGGCCAGATTTTCATCCTTGTTTTTCATAGATTTTATATATTTATGACCTAATGAATAGACACTGATTCTGATATTTTTATTTGCCCTTGATCTCTGTATAAGGTAGTACAGTGGACCCCCGGTTAACGATATTTTTTCACTCCAGAAGTATGTTCAGGTGCCAGTACTGACCGAATTTGTTCCCATAAGGAATATTGTGAAGTAGATTAGTCCATTTCAGACCCCCAAACATACACGTACAAATGCACTTACATAAATACACTTACATAATTAGTCACATTCGGAGGTGATCGTTATGCGGGGGTCCACTGTATTTAATCAGAATCTGGAAAGAGTGAAAATGTAAATCTTATGTCTTTCTTCTTTATAGATCCCACTATCTTTGGCTGCATATACATGTCAGGAGCATCATTTTATCTAACATGGTTTCATATACAGGTGGGCCCTGTTGTACAACGCTTCACTTTACAGCGTTTCGCTAATGCAGTGGTTTTTACTTGTACCTTAAGCCGGTAGGAGAATTGGACCTGCCTCGCATGGGCCAGTAGGCCTGCTGCAGTGTTCCTTCTTTCTTATGTTCTATGTTCTTATGTTCTTAATTCAGACTTCCTATAATAAATATATTCACCACTCACTGTAAGCTAAGGACAAAAATATTTTAAGGTAAGTAATGTGTGTACTGTATATGCATTTTATAGGCCTAGCTCTATTGCTCACTTAACCCCTTGACTGTCGCAACCCCCAATCCTGAAGTGTCTCCTGGTGTCGCAAAATTTAAAAAAAAAATTATTTTTTCTTATGAAATGATAGAGAATCTTTTCCCGATTGTAATGACACCAAAAACACAAAATTTGATGGAAAACTGACTGAATTACGCTCTCGCCAAGTTAGCGACCTCTGCGATATTTACAAATCAGCGATTTCGCCCTAATTTCGGCTAATTCCATTTGTTCCAGTCGACCAAACTCATAACTATTTTTTTAGAAATCCATTTTTTCTATCGATTGAGTACAAGAAACTGCCCATTTACTGATTTCAGGTACCCAATAACGTGGTCAAAATTTGCAATTTGGCCAATTTCACGAAAATTAAAAAATATGACTATTTCAAAATAAGGTCCAGAATGAACAACGCAGACATTCCTGGCTCTAAAATAACATTTTCTTTGTTCATCAGTCATGTCTCCAGTCCCCTCTGATATTACTCTTGCTTTCTATTTTGAATTTTTTCAAACAAAAAATAGAAGATTTACTGTTATGCAAACTACTGCAATATTGTAATAATTGTATAAATAACATCAACCCATTCATGACTGCATATTAGAATAGCTAGTTGGACATTTATTGGACAATGACATCATTTGTTTACTTTTGAACATTGGCAAAAATCAAACATTTCCTCTATTTTGAGCTCCATTTCCAAATTCTTTTTATAGTAAAATCAATCAAAATCACCTCTATTCCTATAATACAGTGGACCCTCGACTAACGCTATTAATCCGTTCCTGAGAGCTCATCGTTAGTCAGAATAATCGTTAGTCAAGTTAATTTTCCCCATAAGAAATAATGGAAATCAAATTAATCCGTGCAAGACACCCGAAGTATTAAAAAAAAAAAATTACCATATGAAATATTAATTTTAATACACACAAACTGAAGAAGACATGCACAGTTACATGACACTTACCTTTATTGAAGATCTGGTGATGATTGATGGGATGGGAAGAGGGGAGTGTGTTGATGGTCTTAGTGTTTAGAAGGAGAATCCCCTTCCATTAGGACTTGAGGTGGCAAGTCCTTTTTTGGGGTTACTTCCCTTCTTCTTTTAATGCCACTAGGACCAGCTTGAGAGTCACTGGACCTCTGTCGCACAACATATCTGCCCATAGAGGCCTGTACCTCCCGTTCCTTTATGACATTCCTAAAGTGTTTCACAACATTGTCAATGTCACCATTAAACACTTGTTCAGGTTTCAGTCCTTCACTGTCTATGTACTCCTTGAATTCCTGCACATATTTTTCAGCTGCTTTTTGGTCCAAACTGGCAGCCTCACCATGCCTTATCACACTATGTATGCCACTACGATTCTTAAATCTCTCAAACCAACTTTTGCTGGCCTTAAATTCACTCACATCACCACTAGTTGCTGGCATTTTTCTAATTAAATCGTCATGCAACTTCCTAGCCTTTTCACATATGATCGCTTGAGAGATGCTATCTCCTGCTATCTGTTTTTTGTTTATCCATACCAATAACAGTCTCTCAACATCTTCTATCACTTGCGATCTCAGTTTCGAAAACATAGTTGCACCTTTGGCAAGAACAGCTTCCTTGATTGCCGTTTTCTTGGCCACAATAGTAGCGATGGTTGATTGGGGTTTTGTGTACAGCCTGGCCAGCTCGGAGACATGCACTCCACTTTCATACTTAGCAATGATCTCTTTCTTCATATCCATAGTAATTCTCACCCTTTTTGCTGTAGGGTTGGCACTAGAAGCTTTCTTGGGGCCCATGGTGACTTATTTTGCAGGTGCAATCACTAAAAAGGCTGTGATAATATGAAATGTTCCGATTGTATGCTTGGAAGCGACCGCGGTGGCTGGCTGGCTTCTAAACACTGGCCAGAAGTGGACGCGTCTCAGACGGAACGAATAGTGTTGGTCGAGTTTTTTAGCGCTAATCGAGGCAAAATTTTTGCGATAAAATGTATCGCTAGTTAGATTTATCGTTAATCGATGCCATCGCTGGTCGAGGGTCCACTGTATGTTTTCCATGTTATCAAATGAGACCAAGAAAATGAGAATACAACCATAAATACTATACGAAAATAGACCACAAAGTTGGCATTTTAATTAAAAAAAACGGTTGGAGTTTTTTTTTTTTTTCATTATGCACTGCATGCTCCAGGATTTTTTTTATATGGTGCACACTGACCACACAGACCCATTCTCTCACATGTGGGCCTACCAGCTTTCTTCTGCTTGATTTGAAGCTGCTAGAATTTATGAGTATATATACGTCAAACACGGTACCTCGTAAGACGTATATATACGACCTTGACAGTCAAAGGGTTAATATATGATAGTGTAAACATGTTGTTAGGCTTTTATACACATTTGAAGGTGAAAAAGAATGTGTTTCACTTTACAGCAATTTCTGCTTTACAGCAGTAGCCCAAAAGCTAACATGCTGTATAAGTGGGGCCTTCCTGTTTTAAAGAATAGGTCCTTCAAATGGGGTACCTTGATGATGGTAAAGGGTTCTTGATCTGAGGACAAAAAGACACTTGTGAACAAACTTTTATTATTGTTGGAGTGCTGTGGATCAAATCTGATTACCTCACATGTACTAGGTGCTGTATGACCCCTATAGGTCATTCAAATTTTTACCTGTACTGCATTTTATTTGTTAATTATGCTTCTATTTTAATATATGTACATGTAACAAGGAATTAATATATTTGTCCTCCCATTTCATAATCAATGAGTATGTGCAGTAATTGATTCCTCCAACATATGTTAATGGAATTTTTTAGAGCTCCTCAGCAATATGCAGTATGTTGATTCAAGGTATAGCAGTGTTTAGTTTAGTTGACCTTGGGTATCTATGATCTTTTGTGCCCATGGGTCATATGATGAATGATCTACAGTTCATGTTGCCTAAGGAAATGGCTACTAGTTGTTGTACAGGTAGCCTGTGTAGAAAATAAATTATACTGAAGATTTCAGATTATTTTGTTTCTAATCACAACCAAAGGAATAGCTAAATAGTATAAATAGATATTAGAAATGTATTTCGCATCAAATCTGGTGTCAGGTCTCTTAGTATTCCTGACTTCAATTTAGGGGTTTTATGATGCATTTCAATATATTTTTTGAGATGGGTTTTTTTAAGACCTTTAGGAGAATACAGTGTTAAAAATTTATATAGACTGAGAAATCATTTCCATAGCCTCTGCTTTACATGACATCCTGCACATTTTTAAATCTGGAAACCGCCGTATTAGAATTTTTTTATGATTTCTGGCTTCCCAATTTAATCTTCAATAAAGAATAAATTTTCTGGAATCTCCATACTGTCATGCAAGATCATTGATCTATTAAACAGGCCTCTGGTGCAATTACAGTGGAACCTCGGTATACGACCAGCTCCCTACGCAAACCTAAGCACTCTTCCAAACAAATACAACCTGCCAGAACTTCGCTGTAAACTATTTAGTGTTTATTCGCATTTTTGGTGTTTTTTTTTTTTTTGTATTATTTGTATAAATAAGTCACCGTGGGGCCTACAATAATTAGTGATAACAGCCAACCAGACAGAAAATTGGTTGGGAAGAACTTGTTCAATACCCAAACGGAGCGGCACTCGAACAGCCGTCTGGAATGAATTAAGGTCATATACCAAGGTTCCACTGTATTCAAATAAAGTAAGAAAATCCCACTTATTTTCCATATCTGTGAAGGTGCTGAGAGACAGAGGTGACAACTTGGTTAAGTGATCTTGTCCACTGTTATGCTCTTTACTTAGATTAGATTTTTGGGCAAGAAAAAAAGGAACTTATTAAAAAGATAAAAGGAATATCTGCACACTAAGTTTATTTACTCATTGGTCAAATATTTCAAGCTAACATTTCATCATTGCACTCGTATCCTCACCCAAATACAATATAAAAGATTTGAACTTTTATTGTTAAAAAATAACACTGGCTATCTCCCACTGAGACAAAGTGACCCAAAAGGAAACTCATTCACCACCACTTATTCAAATAGCTGTTTTGCTAGAGGCGTGTAGACATCAGAATTCAAATAACCTTCTCAACTGTAAGATCCTCCACTCCTTCAGAGTGCAGACACTGTATTCCCATCCCCAAGACATAAGTCTAGCTATCTGGTTACTCCGAATCCCTTCATAAACATTACTTTGCTCACATTTTTATTAGTCTCATAAAGGTTGTACGAAGCAGTACTATATCTCTAGAACTGAGGAAATATTTTTACCAAAATTTTTAAGTAGTATTTCTTTTCATTTCTCTTATTTTTACTTCTAACCACATACTGTACTGTGCATAATTTTATATCTATTAATTACTTTATTTTTCAGGAATTTTCTAGAAAATGGAACTTGAATGTTGCAAGATTGGTAGAAGATAATAATGTTATTAAAGTCCTAAAAAGGTTACACAATACAACCAAAGATATTAGAGCTTTGAAAACACTCTTGGTAAGTATTTGACTTTCAGCACTATATTATTATAGCTTAGAATGAATAACTAAAGTGTAATAAACACTTATTATTGCTCACTAATAACCCACAGAGAGACAGACACTTAGGAGATCTGTATATTTCAATCCTCTTCATTTAATCTCCTGAGTTTCTCTCTCCATGTGGCTTATTACTGAGCATTGGTTAGAATATTTATTCTGCTCTCCTGCAATATGTCATTGTTACTTTTATAAAAAAGTCTATTCCCAAATTCTTACTTTAGACATTCAACCTGCATTCTAGTCATTAAAAGTATTCTAACACGATTATATTTTTTTGTGCATGTTAAAATGTTGTATATGGGAAAACTCGACATTTTGTCTATGGCAAAAAATTCCATAAAATTTCATTTATGCATGTACAAATTTAAAAAAAATCAGTATTTTTTTTTTACAATTTTTATGTGTATGGTGTTTTCAGACAGTGGGTGTGGACTAACAATACAAATTCAGGAATGTCAGATAAAAGAATAAGGGTTCCAGAGGATAGTGCAATGGAAGTGAATCTCTTTATGCAGATGAAAGGAATTTGAGTTACCTTTCCCTTCATTGGATCAAACCTGATAACCTCTCATTCCTTAGGCACTGCATTACCCTCCTGTGGATTTAACACTTCCCTCATGCATGTAATAATAGTAAAGGAAGTAGGGAAAGTCTAAGATAGGACCGTTGTTTTAACACTGGCCATCTCTCACCAAGGTAGGATAATGCAAAAACAATAAGTCGGCACATTCACTATCATTCATTCAGTTTCTGGCTTGCAGAAACATGCTAACATAATAGAGTGTAGACACAGTGCTTCCTACCTCCAGGACTCGAGTCTGGCTAACTGGTTTCCCTAAATCCCTTCATAAATGTCACTTTACACATACTTTGTCAGTGCATCAAGCCATAAAAATCATTTTGCCTTCACTCACTCCAATCTAATGCATTCACACAAGCCATTTGAACATTCAAACCCATAGTACTCAAAAATTCCTTAAGTCTTTTCTTCTACCCTTTCTGGTGGCAACCCCAACCCTTCCTTTCCTCAACCCTAGAATTATATACCCTCCTAATCATCTTGTTTTTACTTGAATCAAATAAATTACTAGCGTTTCTTTTGCACTCCCTCACCACTCTCTTAACCTCTTTTTTACTCTCCATATACTCCACCCTTCTCATATCGCTTCTGTCACAGTTATTATTATTACTTTTTATTAACACATCAGCTGTTTCCCATCGAGACAGGGTGACCCTAAAGAGAAGAAACACTTTCATCATCGTTCACTTTATAAAATTTTTTTTTTTTTTTTTTTTTTTTTTTTTTTTTTTTTTTTTTTTTTTTTTTTTTTTTTTTTAACAAGTCGGCCGTCTCCCACAGAGGCAGGGTGACTCAAAAAGAAAGAAAATCCCCAAAAAGAAAATACTTTCATCATCATTCAACACTTTCACCTCACTTACACATAATCACTGTTTTTGCAGAGGTTCCCAGAATACAACAGTTTAGAAGTATATATACGTATAAAGATACACAACATATCCCTCCAAACTGCCAATATCCCAAACCCCTCCTTTAAAGCACAGGCATTGTACTTCCCATTTCCAGGACTGAAGTCCGACTATATAAAATAACCGGTTTCCCTGAATCCCTTCACTAAATATTACCCTGCTCACACTCCAACAGCTTGTCAGGTCCCAAATACTATTCGTCTCCATTCACTCCTATCTAATACAGGAGGAGTTACTAGCCCATTGTTCCTGGCAGTTAAATTGCCTTTTATGCATGGCTTATGGAGGAAAGATTCTTTTCCACTTCCTCATGGAGACTGTTATTATTATTATTCTTTCAACAAACCAGCCGTATCCCACCGAAGCAGGGTGGCCCAAAAAGAAAAAAAAAAGTTTTTCTTTTTAACATTAGTAATGCATACAGGAGAAGAGGTTACTAGCCCCTTGCTTCTGGCATTTTAGTTGCCTTTCACGACACACATGGCTTAGGGAGGAAGAAGTCTTTTCCACTTCCCCATGGAGATAAGTGGAAATAAACAAGAACAAGAACTAGAAAGAAAATAGAAGAAAACCCAGAGGGGTGTGTATATATATGCTTGTACATGTATGTGTCATGTGACCTAAGTGTAAGAAGTAGCAAGACGTACCTGAAATCATATATGTATAAGCATATTTATGAGACAGACAAAAGACACCAGCAATCCTATCATCGGGTAAGACAATTACAGGTTTTCGTTTTACACTCACTTGGCAGGTTGGTAGTACTACCTCCCTGGGCGGTAGCTGTCTACCAACCTACTACCTAGGTGTTATTATTATTATTATAGTAAAAACTAAGTGCCAAACCGGTACATGTCATATAGGTCATCATTATACAGTTGTTTCTTAGCACAACCTATCTTTGCATGGGTGATAACTGTGTTGATTTGAATATTTCTTGGTGAGGCAAAGTTAACAAGTTGCCAGACGTCATGGAATTTTTTTAATTTCTTCATATGTAAAGTAAAGTTTATTTCTTTGTAAAGGTTACAATGTGTAATTACAATTTTGATTTGCTAAGTACAAAGATAGCCGCTATCATGCCGAGTACACCTACCATCCGACTTACGACCTGCTCGACTTACGACTACTCGACTTACGACCGTGTTTTTTATGCCAAATTTCTGGGAAATAAACAACTATTTGTGTTGTACACAGTGTTTATCCTAAACCTTACAGCATAAAATACAGTACTAACAGCATAAAAAGTAAAGTAAAACATGAAATACCAAAATAAAACAATAAAATAAAGTCATTACAAAAATGTTTTGTTGATATTCAGTAGTAAAGTTCGACTTACAACTATTTCGACTTACGACCGGTTTCTCGGAACCGAACTCGGTCGTAAGTCGGATGGTAGGTGTACATAGTAACTATACATTGTACTTAAAACTAGACAAGTAATAGTGGTTGGCTGTTTTACAATCTTATTTAAACGTAATACAATCTTATTTAAACTTAGTACAACTGAGTAGGGTTCGGTAAAATAAGCTTGAAATTGCACACAAAATCTACCTTACAAATAATGGTTCACGTGGTAATATTTTATGGAATGACAGAATTAAAAGCCAGGAGGTCACACGATAAGACTAATTAGCAGATGTTTTGGCAGATTTGGTTAATATTGAGAAATAAGATGATTTTATGGATTGGCAGAATTAAGAGCCAAGAGGTCACATAATAAAACTAGTTAGCAGATGTTTGATTGATTTGGTTAATATTGTGAGATAAGATGATTTTTTTAGCAAAGTCCTAAATTTATAAGCTGTCGGGATCCTTGACCTGTTTCGGTAGTGAGTTCCAGATCTTCGGGCCTTTTATGTGCATAGTGTTCTTGCATAGTGAGAGTCTGACTTGAGGGATGTTGAAAAGTGCCTTATGCCTTGTATTGTGGCTGTGCATTCTGTTGTAACTGTCAAGTAGTAGTTTTAGTGGAGGGTTTATAGATTTCCAGGGAGCATTTAGAAATTGATATTGGGAATCATGTAAGACAATGTAGCAAAATGAAAATGGGTTGCTTAACCCCTTGACTGTCACAACCCCAAATCCAGAGGTGTCATCTGATGTCGCAAAATCCCCCCCCCCTCCCCCCCAAAAAAAAAATTCTTGTGAAATGATAGAATTTCTTCCCAATGGTAATGACACCAAAAGAACAAAATTTGATGGAAAACTGACAGAATTACGCTCTCGTGAAGTTAGCGACCTCGGCAATATTTATGAATCGACGATTTTGTCCACTTTGAGCCCTATTTTCGGCTAATTCCATCGTTCCAGTCGACCAAACTTATAGCAATTTCTTTAGAACTCCATTTTTTCTATCGATTGAGTACAAGAAACTTCCCATTTACCAGTTTCAACTACCCAATAACGTGGTCAGAAATTTGCAGTTTGGCCAATTTCACGAAAATTAAAAAAATATGAGTTTCAAAATAGGGTCCAGAATGAACAATGTAGACATTCCTGGCTCTAAAATAACATTTTCTATGTTCATCAGACACATCTCCAGTCCCCTCTGATATCATTCTTGCTTCCTATTCTGAATTTTTATTCAAACAAAAAATAAAAGATTTACTGTTATGCAGACTATTGCAATTTTTTTTTTTTTTTTTCCAACAAGTCGGCCGTCTCCCACCAAGGCAGGGTGACCCAAAAAAGAAAGAAAATCCCCAAAAAGAAAATACTTTCATCATCATTCAACACTTTCACCTCACACATAATCACTGTTTTTGCAGAGGTGCTCAGAACACAACAGCTTAGAAGCATATACGTATAAAGATACACAACATATCCCTCCAAACTGCTAATATCCCAAACCCCTCCTTTAGAGTGCAGGCGTTGTACTTCCCATTTCCAGGACTCAAGTCCGGCTATATAAAAATAACTGGTTTCCCTGAATCCCTTCACTAAATATTACCCTGCTCACACTCCAACAGATCGTCAGGTCCAAATATCTTTCGTCTCCATTCACTCCTATCGAACACGCTCATGCACGCTTGCTGGAAGTCCAGGCCCCTCACCCACAAAACCTCCCTTACCACTTCCTTCCAACCTTTTCAAGGATGACTCCTACCCCGCCTTCCTTCTCCTACAGATTTAAATGCTCTCCATGTCATTCTACTTTGATCCATTCTCTCTAAATGACCAAACCACCTCAACAACCCCTCTTTAGCCCTCTGAATAATACTTTTATTAACTCCACACCTTCTCCTAATTTCCACACTCCAAATTTTCTGCGTAATATTTACACCACACATTGCCCTTAGACAGGACATCTCCACTGCCTCCAACCGCCTCCTCGCTGCTGCATTCACAACCCAAGCTTCACACCCATATAAGAGTGCTGCTACTACTATACTTTCCTACATTCCCTTCTTTGCCTCCATTGATAACGTTTTTTGACTCCACATATACCTCGACACACCACTCACCTTTCTTCCCTCATCAGTTCTATTATTAACCTCATCCTTCATAAATCCATCCGCTGACACGCCAACTCCCAAATATCTGAAAACATTCACTTCTTCCATACTCCTCCTCCCCAATTTGATATCCAATTTTTCCTTATCTAAACCATTTGATACCCTCATCACCTTACTCTTTTCTATGTTCACTTTCAACTTTCTACCTTTACACACACTCCCAAACTCATTCACTAACCTTTGCAGTTTTTCTTTAGAATCTCCCATAAGCACAGTATCATCAGCAAAAAAGTAACTGTGTCACTTCCCATTTTGTATTTGATTCCCCATAATTTAATCCCACCCCTCTCCCAAACACCCTAGCATTTACTTCTTTTACAACCCCATCTATAAATATATTAACAACCATGGTGACATTACACATCCCTGTCTAAGACCTACTTTTACCGGGAAGTAATCTCCCTCTCTTCTACACACCCTAACCTGAGCCTCACTATCCTCATAAAAACTCTTTACAGCATTTAGTAACTTACCACCTATTCCATATACTTGCAACATCTGCCACATTGCTCCCCTATCCACTCTATCATATGCCTTTTCTAAATCCATAAATGCAATAAAAACTTCCCTACCTTTATCTAAATACTGTTCACATATATGCTTCAATGTAAACACTTGATCTACACATCCCCTACTCACTCTGAAACCTCCTTGCTCATCCGCAATCCTACATTCTGTCTTACCTCTAATTCTTTCAGTTATGACCCTACCGTACACTTTTCCTGGTATACTCAGTAAACTTATTCCTCTATAATTTTTACAATCTCTTTTGTCCCCCTTCCCTTTATATAAAGGGACTATACATGCTCTCCGCCAATCCCTAGGTACCTTCCCCATTCATGACTGCATATTAGAATGGCTACTAGGACATTTATTGGAAAACGACATCATTTGTTTACTTCTGAACATCGGCAAAAATCAAACATTTCCCCTACTTTGAGCCCCATTTCAAGGTTCTTTTCATAGTAAAGCCGCTCAGAATCACCTCTATTTTTATAATATGCTTTCCATTCTATCAATTTAGCCCAAGAAAACGAGAATACAACCATAAATACTATACGAAAATAGACCACAAAGTTGGCATTTTAATTAACCCCTTGACTGTCGCAACCCCCAATCCTGAAGTGTCTCCTGGTGTCGCAAAATTTCAAAAAAAAAAAAAAATTAGTTTTTCTTATGAAATGATAGAGAATCTTTTCCCGATTGTAATGACACCAAAAACACAAAATTTGATGGAAAACTGACGGAATTACGCTCTCGCGAAGTTAGCGACCTCGGCGATATTTACAAATCGGCGATTTCGCCCACTTTGACCCCTATTTTCGGCTAATTCCATTGTTCCAGTCGACCAAACTCATAGCTATTTCTTTAGAACTCCATTTTTTCTATCGATTGAGTACAAGAAACTGCCCATTTATCGATTTCAACTATCCAATAACGTGGTCAGAAATTTGCAATTTGGCCAATTTCACGAAAATTAAAAAATATGACAATTTCAAAATACGGTCCAGAATGAACAATGCAGACATTCCTGGCGTTAAAATAACATTTTCTTTGTTCATCAGTCATGTCTCCAGTCCCCTCTGATATTGCTCTTGCTTTCTATTTTGAATTTGTATTCAAACAAAAAATAGAAGATTTACTGTTATGCAGACTACTGCAATACTGTAATAATTGTATAAATAACATCAACCCATTCATGACTGCATATTAGAATGGCTAGTTCGACATTTATTGGACAATGACATCATTTGTTTACTTTTGAACATCGGCAAAAATCAAACATTTCCCCTACTTTGAGCTCCATTTCCAGGTTCTTTTTATAGTAAAATCAATCAAAATCACCTCTATTTCTATAATATGTTTTCCATTCTATCAAATGAGACCAAGAAAATGAGAATACAACCACAAATACTATACGAAAATAGACCACAAATCGGCATTTTAATGAAAAAAAATGGTCGGTATTTTTTTTTTCTCATTATGCACTGCATGCTCCAGGATTTTTTTTATATGGTGCACACTGACCACACAGACCCATTCTCTCACATGTAGGCCTACCAGCTTTCTCCTGCTTGATTTGAAGCCGCTAGAATTTATGAGTATATATACGTCAAACACGGTACCTCGTAAGACGTATATATACGACGTCGACAGTCAAAGGATTAAAAAAACGGTCGGAGTTTTTTTTTCCCCATTATGTACTGCGTACTGCAGGATTTTTTTTTATGTGGTGCACACTGACCACACAGACCCATTCTCTCACATGTGGGCCTACCAGCTTTCTCCTGCTTGATTTGAAGCCGCTAGAATTTATGAGTATATATATGTCAAAAAACGGTGGCTCGTAAGACGTATATATATGAACAAAACAGTCAAAGGGTTAAGGATCTTTGCATTGATTGGTCTATTTCAAGGTTCACACTAGTATTTATTTTCTTATCAGTTAAACTGACAGGTTCAAGTACGTAGTTGTAAATTGAAATGTTCATAGCAAACATAGAAGAGGTGAGTTCTTTTCTGTGACCAGAGGCAGGTCTGTAAATTTTTTTTTTTTTTTGTAGGGGGCTAAATGAAAGATCCATTGACATAGCAGTATTAGTCCATCCATCATGTATTTTCTCTTTATTATATCTTATAGATTCTAAACCTGGGCTAGTAACCCCTTCTCCTGTATACATTACTAAAGTTAAAAAGAGAAACTTTCGTTTTTCTTTTGGGCCACCCTGCCTCAGTGGGATACTGTCGGTTTGTTGAAGGAAGAAAGATTCTAAACCTGTTTGATGAAGCTCCTCATGTTACACTTGATCCATGTTATATCACATGGGAGGGAGGTGGTTATAGATTGTACACATTTCATTATTTTGCATACAGTATTCACTATATTATTTATGAAGATTTATATACCTGTGTTTACATGCATTTACTTTTTCCTTCTCTAGTTGCTGTGTGTGTGCCAGCTGAGTGATGAGCAACCACAGCTGAATGGCCAGATGTTTGTGCATGCCCAGTCATTATTTGTCTCTGAGGCCAAGATCAACATGTTACAGGGGCTTTCTGTCCTGCAGCTTTGTCTGGTATATACATGTACTTGTCCTTCCTACAGTACTTATCGTTAATTAAATATTTTGTGCACGTAATACAAACAGTCAAAGTACAAGCTTAACTTTTTACAGAACCTTACATAGAGTTTATCAATAAACACTTATTTTGGTGAAGTTATATACAGTATTAAATTAGTTAAGGATTCTGAGGTTTCTTAATGATTCATTGTTTCATATAAGCAAGAGAGTGGAATTTACTTGTTAATGATAGTACAGTATCTATATTAAAGTTAATAATTCTCTTTTCATTTATAAATAAACAGAAAGGTAAATTAAACTTTTTTTTTTAATGTACAGGATCTCAAAATTATGTTTCTATTATTTTTTACATAACTTGGTCCACCATTCCCTGTTGGGACTCACTCAGCTGGGCTCTTGCTTTAACTCTAATTGTTTATATTATTTTTGCCTATAAATTTATAATACTGTATAGTATAGGTAAATGCAGCTATAATTTTAATATTCCAAGGACCAAGAACTTTCAGCTAAGTGTATCCTGGTGACTCATTGGGCCTATGATGTAACACACAGAGGGATAAAAATTCAGTAGTATTGATTATATATGAAATTAGGTGGCAATACATACATGAAGAGGAAGACATAATGATGGGGAAGTGCCAGACTCACAGGGGTATTTTTTTTTTTTTTTTTTTTTTTTTTGAACACTTTGGCCATTTCCCACCCAGGCAGAGTGACCCAAAAGAAAGAAAACCCCAAAAAGAAAGAAAAAACTTTCATTATCATTCAACACTTTCATCATCACTCATACATAGTCACTGTCTTCGCAGAGGCACCCAGATACAACAGTTTAGATAGTCACTCCAAACTGCCAATATCCCAAACCCCTCCTTTAAAGTGCAGGCATTGTACTTCCCATTTCCAGACTCAGGTCCAGCTAACCGGTTTCCCTGAATCCCTTCACAAAATATTACCCTGCTCACACTCCAACAGCTCGTCAGGTTCCAAAAACCATTTGTCTCCATTCACTCCTGTCTAATACGCTCATGCACGCTTGCTGGAAATCCAAGCCCCTCGCCCACAAAGCCTCCTTTACTTCCTCCAACCTTTTCGAGGACGACCCCTACCCCGCCTTCCTTCCCTTACAGATTTATACACTCTATAACTCATTCTAATAATAATAATAATAATAATTTTATTTCTTTGTAAAGGTTACAATGTGTAATTACAATTTTGATTTGCTAAGTACAAAGATAGCCACTATCATACCGAGGCATTTCCGGCAAACTAATCCTAATACATAGTAACTAATTAAAACTAGATAAGATAATAGTACATAGTAATTGTTACTTAAAACTAAACTTAGAATAGTGGTTAGCTGTTTTGCAATCTTGTTTGGACTTAATCTTATGTATACTTAATCTTATGTATCTTTCTTTCTTTCAACACACCAGCTCTATCCCACCGAGGCAGGGTGGCCCAGAAAGAAAAACGAAAGTTTCTCTTTTTAAATTTAGTAATTTATACAGGAGAAGGGGTTACTAGCCCCTTGCTCCCAATCTTATGTATACTTAGTATAAAATCTAATTTACAAGGAATGGTGCAGGTGGTAATATTTTATGGAGTGGCAGAATTAAAAGCCAGGAGGTCACATGATTAAACTAGCCAGTAGATGTTTGGTTGATGTGGTTAATATTGTGCGATAAGATGATTTTTTGGCAGAGTCCTAAATTTATAAGTTGTCTGGGGATCCTTGACTTGTTCTGGTAGCGAGTTCCAGATCTTTGGGCCTTTTATGTGCATAGCGTTCTTGCATAGTGAGAGTTTTACTCAAGGGATGTTGAAAAGGGCCTTATGCCTTGTATTGTGACTGTGCATTCTGTTGTAACTGTCGAGGAGCAGTTTTAGGGGGGGTTTACAGTGGAGTTTAAAGTTATGTATATGTAGTAGGCACAGTAATAAGAGTGTATGTCTTGTATATTTAGCAAGTTGAGTCTTTTGAAAAGTGGTGGGGTGTGCTGTCTAGCACAGGAGCTGGTTATCACCCGCACAGCAGCTTTTTGTTGGATTATTAAGGGTCTAAGGTGGTTGGCTGTGGTAGAGCCCCAGGCACAGATACCATAGGTGAGGTAAGGATATATTAGAGAGTGGGACAAGGTAAGGAGAGTCATTTGTGGTACATAATAGCATATCTTGGAAAGGATTCCTACTGATTTGGAAATTTTCTTGGCTATGTGATGGGTATGGGACTGAAATTTAAGATTACAGTCAAGGAGAAGACCTAGAAATTTGCCCTCCGTGCATCTTAATATAGGGGAACCATTTAACAGTATGTTGAATTGAATGTTTGAGGCTTTGTTGCCAAACAGCATGAAGTAAGTTTTTTCTGTTAAGTGTGAGTTTATTGGTCATCATCCAAGCATATATCTTTAGCAGTTCATTGTTTACAGTGTTTTCAAGCACAGCTGGGTCTGAATGGGAGTAGACGTTTGTAGTGTCATCTGCGAATAGAACTGGTGTAAGGAGTTGGGATGCATTGGGGAGATCATTGATGTAGATGAGAAAGAGGCGTAGACCTAGGACACTACCTTGGGGTACTCCTACAGCTACAGGTTGGATAGCGGAGTTGACTCCATTTGCATGTACGTACTGGTGTCTGTCATTAAGATAGGATTTTAGGTAGTCAAGAGAATGTCCTCTTATGCCATAATGATTCAGTTTGAGGTGCAAGAGATTGTGGTCAATTGTGTCAAACGCTTTTCTTAGGTCGACAAAGAGCCCCAGGGGATATTCATTCTTATCGAGAGCTGTGTATATTAGGTCAAGCATTTGTATAATAGCATCATTCGTGCTTTTTTTTTGGTCTAAATCCAAACTGGCATGGGTTAAGTATGTTGTTGGATGTAAGGTAGGAGTAAAGTCCCTTGTGTTTTATTTTTTCAAATATCTTGGATAGTAATGGCAAGTTTGATATGGGTCTGTAATTGTTCAAATCAGTTGGATCTCCACCTTTGTGGATTGGGGTGACCCTTGCTGTCTTGAGTATGGATGGGAAGGTTTAGGAAGCTATAGATTTGTTAAACATTGTTGCAATAATGGGCGACAGTTCTGGTGCAGCTTTTTTATATATGAATGGTGGCAAGTTATCTAGATCACCTGATTTGTTTTTTAATGATTTAATGATGAGTGAGACTTCAGTGGGATTAGTTGGAGCTAGGAATAGTGTGTTTAGATAGTTGCCAGTGAGGTACTCACTTGGATGGGTATTTGAGCTAGGAATTTGGCTCGCTAGCTTTGATCCTACTGTAGAGAAGAAGACATTAAATTTGTCGGCCGTGTCTATAGGTTGCATGCAAGGTTCATCTGGTTTAGTTAAGTCTATCTCTCTATTTCCAGTCAGTTTCCTTGAGCCCAAAATTTTGGAGAGGGTTTGCCAGGTACTTTTCATGTCACCTTTCATTTCACTAAATCTATTTTCATAATACATTTGCTTTGATGTACGTATTAGTTTTGTTAGTATTGATGTGTATCTTTTAGTAAATTCTTTAGTAATTAAGCCTAATCTGAACTGCTTTTCATTTTGGTGTTTTTTTATTAATAGATTTGAGGATACTTCTAGTTAGCCATGGGCTGTTTAGCCTCTTTTCTGTGATCTGTTTCGTTTTGACTGGGCAATGTTTGTTATAGAGGTTTAGGGTTTTATGTAAAAAATTTTTTATATCATTATCGATATTATTACTGTCATTTAGCTCTCTCTGCCAATCAATGGCACCTAGAGCTAGTTTTAGGTTGTTTATCGATGTCTCATCATGCAGGCGAAATAAGATCTTTCTTGTTTCTTGAGTCAGTTTAGATAAGTTTATTATGAGAAAGGTAGGATAGTGGTCTGTGGTGTTATCTGTGATTATACCTGCTTGTAGTGGGGATATTATGTTGGTCCAGATACGGTCGAGTAACGAGGCACTAGTGTCAGAGATTCTTGTTGGCTTTGTTATAGTGGGTAGCAATAAGCTGTTGTTCATATCATTTGTGAAATCAACTACTGGAGGGTTGGTTGCTTGGATAAGGTTGATGTTGAAATCTCCTGCTAATATCAGATGGTGTTTATTCAACTCTGACTCAATTATCATATTTCTAAGGTTATTGCTAAAAGTGTAAGTGTTTGAGTATGGTAGTCTGTAGACTGCACCAACTGCTATAGGTTTCTTAAGTGTTCTTGATATGAATTTAGCTATTATATATTCGCCGTTTTCATCCCCTACATTAGTTGATTTCACACATTCTAGTTCATCAGAGTAATAGATGGCAGTGCCTCCTCCTGATTGGTCGGGCCTACAGTTATGTATGGCTATGTAACCAGGTATGGTAAATATGTCTGTCAGATCTTGTCTGAGCCAGGTTTCAGTAAATATAATGAAAGTTATAGTAGCATTTAGAGACTTAAGTAATGCAATGAGGTCATCATAGTGTTTACTCAATGATCTAACATTGTAGTTGAAGACTGTAATGTTCTTACGTGGAGAAATAGCCGTTACAATTATTAAAAAAAAAAAAGACCAAAGCAATGATGTTAAACCACTAACAATTATGAACTTATGAACTAAGATAGTTAAACCACTACCAATTATGAACTTATGAACTAAGATAGTTAATTTAAATCTAAAAAAAATAATGGAGCTACTGAAAATTAAAATAAAACACTTTAGCACCTTGATTATTTCAAAGTTAAAAGTTATAGTTTCAAGTATAAAATAAGACAGAGAATAAAACACTTAAGTACCTGGATTAGCGCCTTGAATAGCACCTTAGGTGTCTTAAGTAGCTGGGAATTAATTACTGTTATTCACTAACAGTCATGAAACTATGGATTAGGATAAGGGTAAATTCTACTAAACTACAGCACTGAACATGGTTGATAATGTGTTGAGATATGGCTTAACAAGATTCAGTCAAACCAGTGAATGAGAGGAAACATGCTAGTTCTTGATCATTTGTTATTTCAAACCTACGGTCCGTGTCTGATAATTTTACCACGATAATGCCATCATGAGTAAAGCACTGTTTTATTGATGCATTATCACGCTTAAGTTTTCGAAGTCTGTATAATAAGTTCTGACGTTTTTGAGTTAGGCGCTCATTTACATACACATTACTCCGTTTCTTGATGGAGGAACTTATTAGATCATTTTTTACATCAGTGGAATTGAATTTTAACCCAACACTTTGTTGGTGACCCGGCTTGCCTAGCGGTTGGGCCTCCTTGATATGACTGGTTTTAATGTTAACTTTTATCTCATCTTTTATTAGTTGGAGTGCTTTGATGGTGCAATTCTCATTGTTTGTATCTGGTGGTAAGGTAGAGCTGGTTAAAATGACAGAGTCTAGGAGCTTGTCTTGTTCATTATTATTATAATCATGGGGAAGCGCTAAACCCGGAGGATTATACAGCGCCTGGGGGGGGGGGATGTGGAAGGCATTCAGGCTTAATTCGGGGAACTGGAGCACAGATCCAATTCCCTAAATCAAGAGCCCCTCACCAACATCAAGGAACCTTCCTTGAGGGGTTGTCTTGTTCAATCATATCCCTTTGATACTGGAGGCATGCATTCCACTGGGATTCCATGTTTAACTTCCAGTCTTGTGTAGATTCTGACAGCTTGGTGGTGAGAGAATTTATTTGTTTAGCATGTGTGTGTATAGTTGAATGTAGGTTTGCTTGTTCTTTAGACGAGTTTATTAATGATGTCAGTTTGTTTTCTAGTTCACTAATCTTTGAGTTTTGTGTCGTAAGATGATATTCAAGGTCTTTAATTCTCGTGTTTTGGGTATGTAGCGAGCACTCAAGGTCCATAATGAGTTTTTCATAGGTTTTGTTTTGTCGTCTTAGCATACTATTTTCCTGTAGAATTTTATCAATGGAGTTGGGTCGTTGTTGAGGACTGAATTCCTGGGCTATACCATTGGGTGTTGATGAGTTGTAATCTATGTTGCCGTTTGCGGTGAAGAGGTCTCGGGTGTTATCCGTAGTTGTAGGCAAGTCAGCTTGGGTGCGAATCATAGATGATCCATTCTCTCTAAATGACCAAACCACCTCAACAACCCCTCTTCAGCCCTGTGTGATGAATGGTTTAGAAAACTGACAAGTTGAAGAATTGAGACACTTATGCAACACATGGGAATCTTTATTGAAGAAACGTTTCGCCACACAGTGGCTTCATCAGTCCAATACAAAGCAGAAATGGGTAAGGAGAGAAGTTTGAGGTAATCAGTCCCTCAACCTGGAATCGATGTGTTCAGTCCATCACTCTTGTAGGAAATGCAGCATAGGGCCAGAGAGGTGGCTTATATACTGCAGTGAGTTGAGGTGAAGCAGGAGGAGGCGGGATCACAGTGGGACCTGCCACTAGTGTAAGTAGGTCGTCGTCCAAAGGTTGGGCAAGCGTTGAAGTCGCCACTGTGTGACGAAACGTTTCTTCAATAAAGATTCCCATGTGTTGCGTAAGTGTCTCAATTCTCCCTCTTCAGCCCTCTGACTAATACTTTTAGTAACTCCACACCTCCTCCTAATTTCCACACTCCGAATTCTCTGCATAATATTTACACCACACATTGCCCTTAGACAGGACATCACTGCCTCCAGCCGTGTTCTCGCTGCAGCATTTACAACCCAAGCTTCACACCCATACCACTATACTTTCGTACATTTCCTTCTCTTCCTCCATGGATGACATGTTTTGTCTCTACAGATACCTCAACATACCACTCACCTTTTTTCCTTCATCAATTTTATGGTTAACCTCATCCTTCATAAATCTGTATGGGTCATATAGTACTGCTAGTAGGGGTGTTCAAGAGTAGTGGAGGTGAGAGTTCATGTAGGTGCAAATTTGAAGTAAATGTTAGTGCAATAGGCTAGTTTCTGTCAAAAAAAAAAAAGTCAGTGTTAAAGGTGGGATTTTGATAAGGAAGTCATTCAGTGAATGTTATAAGGCACTGTAGATGTTGGAAGTGAATTCTGCCTGTGCTCTGACGGACCAGGCTATTAAGATATGGCAAGCTTATAGTGCAGCCTAACAGTCCTCACAAAGTGTTTGGCCTTTCTCCATGTGGTGTTTGTGTCTGATTCATAAATGTAGGAGTATTGTTTCCCATATTAGACAATGAGGAAAGAAGATGGCCAGGAACCTAATTGTAGTTTGATAGAAAACAACTTGTGTTCCTACTTGGACCTACATTGTTGCCAATGTTATTGAAGTTGGAAAATAGTTTGAGAAAGGAACATTACTAATAGAAGCTGTACTCGCCTAGTTGTGGTTGCAGGGGTTGAGTCACAGCTCCTGGCCCTGCCTCTTCACTGGTTGCTTCGTCCAAGCTGAAGGTGTCCCTCAGGGATGTGTTCTCAGCACAACACTTTTTCTCCTTGCTATAAATGATTTGGCCTCTGTTCTTCCACCCAATATTTGGTCATCACTCTATGTTGATGACTTCGCTATTGCTTGTGCAGGCGCTGACTGTCACCTTATTGCAGTTTCTCTCCAGCATGCGGTCGACCGTGTTTCCACTTGGGCCACCACACATGGGTTTAAATTTTCAAGTACCAAAACTCACCAAATTACTTTCACTAGACGCTCTGTTATCTCCGATCATCCTTTGTATCTCTATGGCTCCCGTATCCCCGAACGTGATACAGTCAGGTTTCTAGGCCTTCTCTTTGACCGTCGGTTAACCTGGAAACCTCACATTACCTCTCTGAAGGCAACTTGTCACAGCCGGCTAAACCTTCTTAAAACCCTTGCTCATCTTTCCTGGGGAGCTGATCGTCACACTCTGCTTCGCCTACATTCAGCCCTCGTTTTATCGAAACTCGATTATGGTGACCAGATTTATTCCGCGGCCTCTCCTGCTACTCTCTCTAGCCTTAACTCTATCCATCACCAAGGCTTACGTTTGTGCCTTGGTGCTTTTCGCTCTTCCCCTGTTGAGAGCCTCTATACAGAAGCAAATGTTCCATCCTTGTCTGATCGCCGTGATGCCCATTGCCTTCGTTACTATGTACGCTCTCACGATCTACACAATCCTTCCATTTATAGAATGGTCACCGATATTAGTAGACATTCTTTATTCGTTCGCCGCCCCTGTTTGCTCCGTCCCTTTTCTCTTCGCCTACATTCACTCTTGTCTTCCCTTCAGTTACCACCTTTATATGTTCATGTAGCATCTCACTTTTCCCTACCCCCCTGGGAAGTTCCAGCTGTTCGGGTCTGTTCTTTCTCACTCCCTTGCTCGAAAGCTCAACTGCCTACGGTGGCTTCCCGCTCTCTTTTTCTTGATCACTTCCACTCCCATTCTCATGCCACCGCTGTGTACACAGATGGCTCTAAGTCTTCAGACGGCGTCGGATTCGCAGCAGTGTTTCCGGACAGCGTCGTACGGGGGCATTTACTATCTTCAGCTAGCATTTTTACTGCTGAACTGTATGCCATTCTTGCAGCACTTATTCGTATCGCATCTATGCCTGTGTCATCATTTGTAGTAGTCTCAGACTCCCTTAGTGCTCTACAGGCTATACGAGAATTTGATACATCTCATCCCCTAGTTCTCCGTATCCAACTTTGGCTACGCCGTATCTCTACCAAACATAAAGATATTGTTTTTTGTTGGGTCCCTGGTCATGTCGACGTACAGGGCAATGAACAGGCAGACACTGCTGCGCGGTCAGCAGTACATGACCTACCAATTTCCTATCGAGGTGTTCCATTTCTGAACTATTTTGCTGCAATAGCTACCCACCTTCGCACCCGTTGGCAACAACGTTGGTCAACTCTGCTCGGTAACAAACTTCATTCTATTAAACCGAGCATAGGTTACTGGCCGTCTTCTTGTCATCAGTGCCGAGGTTGGGAGACCACTCTCTCCCGCCTTCGCATTGGCCACACTCGTCTTACTCATGGGTATCTCATGGAGAGGCACCCTGTTCCTCTCTGTGAGCAGTGTCAAGTTCCAGTATCAATTAGCCACATTCTGTTAGACTGCCCTCTCTATCAACGAGCACGCAGAATTTACCTCCAACGTCGTCTTCGTTCTACTACTCTCTCTTTACCTTCCCTTCTTGCTGATGGACCCTCCTTTAATCCTGACTCTCTCATTGACTTCTTGACAACGACTGATTTACTCCACAAACTCTGATGATACTTTTCGCACTCCCCTCAGCCCTTTCTAGTTCAGTCTCTTGCTGCCCTTTACCCTTTCACCATCCACTACCCCGCTGTTATCCGTAACCTATTACTCATCCATCTCCCTTTTGCCACCTGATGCCCTCGCTTCCTTCCTGCCCTGCAGCGCTGTATAGTCCTTGTGGCTTAGCGCTTCTTTTTGATAATAATAATAATAATAATAATAATTCACTGGTTGCTGCGTTAGAACAGGGGTGAGAGTGGTTCTTGTCTTCTGTGTAGGAGCTAGATTTCACAAAATGAAATCTCTCCTCTAATGAAGACAAGATGGAGAGAGGGACAGTTGGGGTATTTAGCAAGAGTACAAGAGTTCCATTTCTTCAGATAAAGAGCATAGGAAATGGGATTTAATTAGGTTTGAGCTAGGGAAGGGGAGGGTACGTATCTCCAGTATCTCTTGAAGAAGTGATAAAACATAATGATAGTGGTTCTTTGTCAACCATGGTTATCAATCCTTTATTTTCACAGTGAAGTTATTTTTCAAATGTACTGCGATTTATTTTTCTGCTCAGGTTGTGGCCATGAAACACTTGACAACAATTTATGAAGGTGAACCATTTAATTTTGAAATGGTGTTTCATGAATATCTAAAGTTCTGTCAGCGAAGGTCATCAATGCAGAGTTTTGAACGACCAGTTGTCTTCAAGGCTTTTGATCAGTTGAAGGTAATGTTGCATTGTTGATCTACACAGGCTTGATATTCCCAATAATTTTTATTATGTATATATGATATTGCAGTCAGAAAGTAATCTGAATTGTAATATCAGCAGACTTGTAGCAAGACAGACATTGAATGTACGATGGCAAATGTTTCTTTGGGTCACTCAGCCTTGGTGGGAGGTGGCTGTTGAGGTAAAAATAAAAAGATATCATGGGGAAGCTCTTAACCCATAGAAGTCATGCAGTAACTAGGAAATGGAAGGTAATCAGGTTTGATTGGAGGAAGGGAAGGGTAGCTTGAATTCCTTGGATCAAGAGACCTTCAGCATCATGGCTCTCTCCCTGAAGAGTGTAAGCATAGTATTATTATTATAATAAAAAAAGAAGCGCTAAACTTACAAGGGTCATACAGCGCCACCGAGCAGGGAAGGCTGCAGGGGTATTGGGCAGCAAGAGGGAGAGGGATGATTATTAGGTCATGGAGTCAGCAGGGCAGTGGATAGTGCAGAGGTAGAGGATAGCAAGAGATTGAAGTAGAAAGGGCTGTGACATAAGCATAGTAGTATATTTGGAATACGTACATTATAGTTTTTAAATCACTTGCTTTTAAGGGAGTGTCTTGATGCTGGTGGTGGAAGGTACTTGGTCCAAGGAATAAGGCCTCCCATTTCCTAGATGCTACATGATTCTTTTGGATTTAACTGTTCCTCATAATTTTAATTAATCTTGTAAATCACTACAGTTTTTTTTTTTTCAACATGTAGGCCATTACCCACCAAGGAAGAGTGGTCCAAAAAAAGAAAGAAACGCTTTCACCATCATTCACACATAATCACTGTCTTTGCACAAGTGCTCAGATATGACAGTTTAATTGTCACTCCAAACAGCCAATATCCCAAACCCCTCCTTTAACCCTTTGAGGGTCGACAGGCCCTCTCCAAAACTCGTTCTCAGGGTCGGCCAAATTTAAAAAAAAAAAAAATTATTTTCTCTTATGAAAAGATAGAGAATCTTTTCCCGATCATAATGACACCAAAAGTTTGAAATTTGATAGAAAACTTACGGAATTATGCTCTCGCAAAGTTAGCGGTCTCGGCGATGTTTACGCATCGGCGATTTTGCCCACTTTGAGCCCCATTTTCGGCCAATTTCACTGTACTAGTCGACAAAAAACATGAATATTTCGCTAGAACTCCATTTTTTCTATCGAATGGGTGCAAGAAACCACTCATTTATGAAATTCAACTATCCAGTACAGTGGTCAGAATTTAGCAATTTTGCCAATTTCACACAAATTTCAAAAGATGCCAATTTCCGAATAGGGTCCAGAATAAACAAGAAAGACATTCCTGGCACTAAAATGACATTTCCTCTAGTCATTAGTCACGTCTCAAGGCCCCTCTTATATTCTTTTGCTTTCCACTTTGAATTTTTTTTTCACAAAAAATATAAGATTTACTGTTATGCAGACTACTGCATTAGTGTAAAAAATGGTATAAATATTATTGGTGCACTTGTGAAAGAATATTAGACTCACCAGTTGACGTGTATTGCACGCTTGGCACGATTTGTTTACTTTTGAAGTTTGGTAAAAATCGAACATTTCTGCTACTTTGAGCTCAATTTCAAGGCACCTTTCTTTGTAAAACCAGTCAAAATCATCTCAATTTCTGTAATATGTCTTCCATTCTATAAAATGAGACCAAGAAAACTAGAATACAACAATAAATACCATACGAAAATACACTGCAAAGTCGCTGATTTATTCAAAAAAAATGGTCAAAGTTTTTTTTTCTCATTATGCACTGTGTGCTGCAGGATTTTTTTTAGACTGTGCACACTGACCACATAGACCCATTCTTTCATATGAAGGCCTACCAGCTTTCTCCCACTAGATTTGAGGCCGCTAGAATTTATGAGTACTAGTACGTCAAAAACCCCTACGCGTAAGACGTACTAGTACGACGAAAACCCTCAAAGGGTTAAAGTGCAGGCATTGTACTTCCAACCTCCAGGATTCAAGTCCAGCTAACCGGTTTTCCTGAATCCCTTCACAAAATATTACCTTGCTCACACTCCAACAGCTCATCAGGTCCAAAAAACCATTCATCTCCATTCTTTCCTATCTAACATGCCTGCTGTGTGTCCAAGCCCCTTGCATACCAAAACCTCCTTTACCCCCTCTCCCCATCCTTTCCTATGATGACTCCTACCCCTCCACTACAGATTTATACCCCCTCTACAGCCCTCTGACTAATACTTTTAGAAACTTCACACCTCCTAATTTCCACACTACAAATTCTCTGCATAATTATTATTACACAGCAAGCAACCCACACATAGGAGACTGAAACTTAGGATGATGTTTCGGTCTGACTTGGATCATTAACCATTATTATTATTTCAACAAACCAGCCATATCCCACCAAAGCAGGGTGGCCCAAGAAGAAAAAAGTTTCTCTTTTTAACTTTAGTAATGTATACAGGAGAAGGGGTTACTAGCCCCATGCTCCTGGCATTTTAGTCGCTTCTTAAGACACGCACGGCTTACAGAGGAAGAATTCTGTTCCACTTCCCCAGTATTATGATTATTATTATTATTTTGGTATTTACAGAGCATTAAATTTCCTTGTGAAACTTCATAAGGGGATTTAACCTCAGTCAAAATGAAATTACTCTCTTTACAGTGTTTAGAGCTGGTACGACCAGTTGACAACACCCGAGGAATTCAGCGGGAGTACCAGCTTGTACAGCTGATGATGACACCGGCACAGGTCACAGAGGCACTAAGGCACCTGTCAGGCATACCAACAGATGTTCAACAATGGGCTGGATCTTCCTTTGCATAGAAGTTAGACCAGATTTAATATGCTTATTGCACTAGGTACAGTAATTTGTTTTGCTTGTAGATTATTATATTTAACTTTGCCAAACCTATATGGGTCATTTTTGAATATTTGAAATTAATAAAATTATATTATGGGGGAGTGCTAAATTCACAGGGGTCATACAGTCATACAGTTTGTAAGTTGTCCTTGTGGTATCTGACAGTATTCTTTTTGATCTACAGTCATGATGACTACCTGTTCTTCTATTCCCATGCTTGATACTTCTCTAACTCCTCCACCACTATAATCATAAGAAGTCTCTGTTGAGTTCCTGTACCTTTACATAAAGTGTTTGACTCGCAAACCTGGTCAGAAATTTTATGCTTCAGCTTAGTGAAGTTTTGAATGTGCTGTTTGATTATGAAGTCAACCAAGCGACCTTGACAGCAGCTGGCCCAAGGGTCACGTTTTATATCTAGCATGACAGGGTTCAAGCAGTAGTGCGGGTTAATGGTGCTACTTGAACAGATAACTTAATAAAATAACACAGTTGCTCTTTAAGTTCTTTGACTCGTCCTTCCCTACTTCCCAATGAATATCCTTGGGTCCTCCGTAGTCGCTATGGTGAATGTATTGAAGATACATGCTCCTTACAGTCTCCTCTTGCAATACTCGGCACAACAATCAATCCTACTCCTACTCTTTTGCACCCCTGCTGTATAGCCCTTGTGGTTTAGTGCTTCTTTTTGATTATAATAATAATAATAATAATTTTGAACTCCCACATTGCCATTTTCTTCCCTATTAGGCAAGGAAATAGGCAAGGAAATGATAGTCACTGCTTGCACAAATAATATGACTTGATTCTGATTCCTCCATAGACATTGAATCGTCATCCATTTTGTCTTAAACATGGTGAAGTGTCTTGAAGACTTCCTCATTTGATATGACCATTAAATGTCACATTCTCATGCCTCTTGCAACAAAGTCTACTCTCTGCTTCTAACTCCTGTATCTTCACAGCCTATTAATCCTGTTTTGTGATGGTATAGGATATGCAGTAGTTTATTCTGGATAATTTGATACAGGGACACTTAATGGATATAATTATTATTTTCACAGCAGAGTTATATTCACTACTTTCAGCTAATATCCACATTCTCTTTCTTTCCATTTCTTCCTTTGTTGCAGTATACATCTCTCAAAGGACATTGCAAGTTTTTTAGCTTTGAATTGATGCATCCTATCCTCCTTCGTATTGTACGCTGGCTGTGTCATTTCTTCAGTTAGCATTATCGTCTTTTGCTGGGTCTTATGTTATTCTGGCATTAGGGCAATGAACTTGCAGACGACTCCTAAGTTCCATGGTTCAGGTTTCATCTTTTACAGGGATCTGCCCTTCACAGATTATTTTCCAGTTTTTTCTTGGAGCATTCAGGATTGATGGCATCATTGGTCCAGGCTAGAAAACAACAGTATGCTGTTGATCAAACCACAAATGACTTTTTTATTGCTGTCACATTTGGTAATGACTCTTGTGTGACTGGTATTGGCCACATAAGACTTCCAGTTATTACAATTAGAACTGCATAATCCTTATGGGTTTAGTGCTTCCCCATAAATATTAATATCACAAGGGGCATCCAGCATCTCAAACTTGTCAGGTGCTATCAACAGTCAGACATCTAACTGATTATGCCATACATAACAGCATGCATAGAATTCATTTCCAGTCTCTTTCAGTGTCTAGGCAACCTCACTTTACCTGCTTTTTCTGAAAGCTTTACCTTCAATGCAGAAACACCTCTTCAAGGGGGGCTCCTTGGCGTGGTGAAGAGGCTCTTGGTCTGAGGAATTAGACCTGTCGGTCTCCTTCCTCAGACCGAACCTAATTACCCCCCAATCCCCCGTTCCCTATCCCATCCTTCCCTTTTTCCTTTCCTCCTCCTCCTCTCCACCCCTCCCCTTTGCCCTTCCTTTTTGGCCTTTGGGTTTTCTTTTTTTTTTTTTTCCCACAGGCACGCTAGTTCCTAGGTAGGGGAAAGGGTACCGGGGTCCATCCCATTCCGTTGAGGTTCTTGGCGGTGGCGTAGTTTGCCGTGGAATCTGGATTGCCTGGGGATGTCCCGATCCCTTTCCGGTATCCCGGAGGGTGGCTTTGGGTGTCTCTCGGGCAACGGGTGTATCTCTGGAAGCCACCTTTCGGATTCCGGGGGTGGTGGCCGAAGGAGGTATGCTTTGTGGCGGATTTCCAGCCACCCTCTCTTTTGTCCACCGAGGTAGCTCGGCAGATGTGAGGTTGCTATCCCGGATTGCTGGTTTACTGGCATGATGGGTAGGGTTTGGCACGGGTTCCATGCTGCATCTGCGCTACTTGCGGTGCTGAGGTCCTCTTGGGCGCGGAGGGAGATTTCTGGCCCTTTCATTCCTCCTAGGAACTATCCCTCCCCGGTCCCCCCTTTGTTTTATTCTTTTTTTTATTTTTATTTTCTTTTCTTCTTTCTTTTTTTTTCTTAAAAACAAAAAGAAAGAAGTAACCTAACCATGGCAGCCCTAGTCCATGAACCTGCTACCCCCGGGCCCCTTCTTGATACCGCACCTCGTTCTGACCCCGCCTCGTCTTTGGACCACTCTTCGGACACTCCTCATGCCTCTGTACCTCTTGCCGGTGCTGTTTCCTCACCCGCTTCAGGTACTGAGGCCTCAACTGACTCCTTCGATTTATCTGACCTTCGCTCTCCTCTGACTATGCTTCCAGCCTCTCCCTCTACGGTGCGGCAATTTTCGAATCGCCGACCTGTTCCACGTCGGACCAACTCTGGTCCCACGCCTAAACGCCAACGACAATTACCTGCTGATGATACTTCTCCACCTTCTCGTTCTTCTCAGAAAAGATCGACACGTCCTTCACTACCTTTCCACACTCAGTTTCAGACTGCACAATGGACTAAATTCTTCACTTTACGACCGACTTCCTCTACTGCCTATCTTTCTGACCACAGTATTGGCAAGGCACTCCTACGCCATGTTGGTAAAGATATTTCTTTTCATGCTCTTAAGAGCGGTACGCGCATCATCACCGTACAGAATGCTACCCAGGCTCATGAGCTTTCTCGTCTTTCCCATATCGATACTGTTCCTGTCACTATTGAAAAAACATCATTCCCTCAATTCTTGTAGTGGTACTGTCATTCTGCCCCATATCATAGTTCAACAAAATTTCCAGACATGTGGCACTGACATTCTTGAACAGCTGGAACTCCAAGATCTCCCAATCCTCAAGGTAGACACTTACGTTCTTCCTGCCCGCGGGCGGAGACGATACCCTAGCAATGTGGCTTGTTTAACTTTTGACAGCCGTGAACTCCCATCCTCAGTTTATGTAGCAGGACATCGGTTACAAGTTCGAAAGGTGATCCCTACACCGCAACAGTGCAGAAATTGCTGGCGATTTGGCCATCCAGCGAAATATTGCAGATCTATCGCCGAATGCCCAGTCTGTGGTGCTGATGACCATTCTAATACGTCTTGCAATCGACCTCCCTCTTGCCTTAATTGTCATGAGGCTCACCCTTCGTACTCTCGCCGTTGTCAAGTCTACTTAAACGAGCGGGAAATCCGTTACCTCAAAGAGGCAGAAGGTCTCCCTTATGCCATGGCAGTTTCTCATCTCCGCCTTCAAGGGAGACTACCTCGTGTTTCTTTTCCCGTGTTTCAAAACGTCCCCCCACTTCTGGTATCCCTTCTTCTGCACCCACCTCTGTGGTTACCTCTCCCATAGTCACTCCTGTATCTAATTCTTTTGCTGTCCTCGGCTCAGACGTCCCTACTTCAACGCCTCAGTCTGATCTCGCATCTTCGTGTTCTCTCTCACAAGCCTCAGTAGCGACGAGATCTCATATGACACCTCCTCCCAATCGTCCCTCTACTTCTCAAAAGTCAAAAAAAGGTCCGTTAACACCTCCTACCCATCTTCCACCTCCTCATTTTACCTTCCCTGTCTCTGTACCTGGTTCTCCCCCTCTCACTGGCTCTGTTACAAGTGTAGAGGTTCGCCCTCCTCCTCGTACTGTACCTTCCTCCCCTGTTCCCTCCCAAGCTTCTTCCTCTTCTGCCACCTCCCAGGTTTCTGCCTCTTCTGTCCCCTTCCATGCTTCTCCAGTTCCCTCCACCCTTTCGCCCCCCCCTACCTTGGTACAGTCCAATACAGTTCCAATCTTTACTTATCCTCCCCCTACCATTTCCAATATTGTCACCCATACGACGTCTTTGAATTCCGTAACACTTGAAGCAATCTCTGAATATATTGCAGAGACCAAACCATCAATGGACACTGATCCACCCTCCGCTCCTTCTCTCTCCTCTGCTCCATCTGCGCAACTCCTTTCTTCACAGCGCACCGTTCCTTCACTGCTTGAACGTTTTCCACTGCCTCCGCATGTGGACTTTTCTAACCCCTCTAGTCCGTAGGAACCCTTACCTGCGGATTTCAGGTATCTTTATCATTGCCAATCATGGCCTATTTACAGTGGAATATACGCGGCCTCAGGGGTAATCGGGGTGAGCTTCAGATGTTACTCTCCCAGTTTTCCCCTGTTGGTGTTTGCTTACAGGAACCAAAATTACACTGCTGTTATCTCTCCCATCTCAGGCTATAATTTATTGTATTCTTCAGATCCTTTTCCTGATGGGACCTTTAATGAAAGTACCCTTCTTCTACGCACTGATATTCCGTACCATCAGCTATTTGTTCGTACTTCGCTGCATTACACAGCAGCCCGTATCCACTTGCATAGGTGGTATACGCTCTGTTCTTTATATCTCTCTCCTTCTCGGGCATTATCTATTCCAGATATTGCCTTTCTTGTTTCGTCATTACTGCCACCGATTCTGTTACTTGGTGATTTTAATGCCTACCATTTCCTCTGGGGGGGTCTCACTGTGATTCCCGTGGCATTCAGTTAGAGGCTTTTCTTGACACCCACCCCCTCCATATTTTAAATACAGGTACTCACACCCATTTTGATCCTCGGACTCACACTCTCTCTTGCATCGATCTCTCAGTCTGCTCTTCCTCCGCCGCATTAGACTTCACTTGGTCTGTTCTCCCGGACTTACATGACAGCGATCATTTCCCAGACAGCAACCACCCAGGGAAGTACTACCGTCCTGCCAGATGACGTGAAACAAAAACCTGTAACTGTTTTGCATGATGGTAGGATTGCTGGTTTCTTTTTCTGTCTCATAAACACGCTAGATAACAGGGATATCTTGCTACTCCTACTTACACTTTGGTCACACTTCACAGACACGCACATGCATATATATATATACATACATCTAGGTTTTTCCCCTTCTTCTAAATAGCTCTTGTTCTTTTTTATTTCTTCTATTGTCCATGGGGAAGTGGAAAAGAATCTTTCCTCCTTAAGCCATGCGTGTCGTATGAGGCGACTAAAATGCCGGGAGCAATGGGCTAGTAACCCCTTCTCCTGTATACATTTACTAAAAAAGAGAAGAAGAAAAACTTTATAAAACTGGGATGCTTAAATGTGCGTGGATGTAGTGCGGATGACAAGAAACAGATGATTGCTGATGTTATGAATGAAAAGAAGTTGGATGTCCTGGCTCTAAGCGAAACAAAGCTGAAGGGGGTAGGAGAGTTTCAGTGGGGGGAAATAAATGGGATTAAATCTGGAGTATCTGAGAGAGTTAGAGCAAAGGAAGGGGTAGCAGTAATGTTAAATGATCAGTTATGGAAGGAGAAAAGAGAATATGAATGTGTAAATTCAAGAATTATGTGGATTAAAGTAAAGGTTGGATGCGAGAAGTGGGTCATAATAAGCGTGTATGCACCTGGAGAAGAGAGGAATGCAGAGGAGAGAGAGAGATTTTGGGAGATGTTAAGTGAATGTATAGGAGCCTTTGAACCAAGTGAGAGAGTAATTGTGGTAGGGGACCTGAATGCTAAAGTAGGAGAAACTTTTAGAGAGGGTGTGGTAGGTAAGTTTGGGGTGCCAGGTGTAAATGATAATGGGAGCCCTTTGATTGAACTTTGTATAGAAAGGGGTTTAGTTATAGGTAATACATATTTTAAGAAAAAGAGGATAAATAAGTATACAAGATATAATGTAGGGCGAAATGACAGTAGTTTGTTGGATTATGTATTGGTAGATAAAAGACTGTTGAGTAGACTTCAGGATGTACATGTTTATAGAGGGGCCACAGATATATCAGATCACTTTCTAGTTGTAGCTACACTGAGAGTAAAAGGTAGATGGGATACAAGGAGAATAGAAGCATCAGGGAAGAGAGAGGTGAAGGTTTATAAACTAAAAGAGGAGGCAGTTAGGGTAAGATATAAACAGCTATTGGAGGATAGATGGGCTAATGAGAGCATAGGCAATGGGGTCGAAGAGGTATGGGGTAGGATTAAAAATGTAGTGTTAGAGTGTTCAGCAGAAGTTTGTGGTTACAGGAAAGTGGGTGCAGGAGGGAAGAGGAGCGATTGGTGGAATGATGATGTAAAGAGAGTAGTAAGGGAGAAAAAGTTAGCATATGAGAAGTTTTTACAAAGTAGAAGTGATGCAAGGAGGGAAGAGTATATGGAGAAAAAGAGAGAGGTTAAGAGAGTGGTGAAGCAATGTAAAAAGAGAGCAAATGAGAGAGTGGGTGAGATGTTATCAACAAATTTTGTTGAAAATAAGAAAAAGTTTTGGAGTGAGATTAACAAGTTAAGAAAGCCTAGAGAACAAATGGATTTGTCAGTTAAAAATAGGAGAGGAGAGTTATTAAATGGAGAGTTAGAGGTATTGGGAAGATGGAGGGAATATTTTGAGGAATTGTTAAATGTTGATGAAGATAGGGAAGCTGTGATTTCGTGTATAGGGCAAGGAGGAATAACATCTTGTAGGAGTGAGGAAGAGCCAGTTGTGAGTGTGGGGGAAGTTCGTGAGGCAGTAGGTAAAATGAAAGGGGGTAAGGCAGCCGGGATTGATGGGATAAAGATAGAAATGTTAAAAGCAGGTGGGGATATAGTTTTGGAGTGGTTGGTGCAATTATTTAATAAATGTATGGAAGAGGGTAAGGTACCTAGGGATTGGCAGAGAGCATGCATAGTTCCTTTGTATAAAGGCAAAGGGGATAAAAGAGAGTGCAAAAATTATAGGGGGATAAGTCTGTTGAGTGTACCTGGTAAAGTGTATGGTAGAGTTATAATTGAAAGAATTAAGAGTAAGACGGAGAATAGGATAGCAGATGAACAAGGAGGCTTTAGAAAAGGTAGGGGGTGTGTGGACCAGGTGTTTACAGTGAAACATATAAGTGAACAGTATTTAGATAAGGCTAAAGAGGTCTTTGTGGCATTTATGGATTTGGAAAAGCGTATGACAGGGTGGATAGGGGGGCAATGTGGCAGATGTTGCAAGTGTATGGTGTAGGAGGTAGGTTACTGAAAGCAGTGAAGAGTTTTTACGAGGATAGTGAGGCTCAAGTTAGAGTATGTAGGAAAGAGGGATGTGTGATGTCACCATGGTTGTTTAATATATTTATAGATGGGGTTGTAAGAAGTAAATGCGAGGGTCTTGGCAAGAGGCGTGGAGTTAAAAGATAAAGAATCACACACAAAGTGGGAGTTGTCACAGCTGCTCTTTGCTGATGACACTGTGCTCTTGGGAGATTCTGAAGAGAAGTTGCAGAGATTGGTGGATGAATTTGGTAGGGTGTGCAAAAGAAGAAAATTAAAGGTGAATACAGGAAAGAGTAAGGTTAAGAGGATAACAAAAAGATTAGGTGATGAAAGATTGAATATCAGATTGGAGGGAGAGAGTATGGAGGAGGTGAACGTATTCAGATATTTGGGAGTGGACGTGTCAGCGGATGGGTCTATGAAAGATGAGGTGAATCATAGAATTGATGAGGGAAAAAGAGTGAGTGGTGCACTTAGGAGTCTGTGGAGACAAAGAACTTTGTCCTTGGAGGCAAAGAGGGGAATGTATGAGAGTATAGTTTTACCAACGCTCTTATATGGGTGTGAAGCGTGGGTGATGAATGTTGCAGCGAGGAGAAGGCTGGAGGCAGTGGAGATGTCATGTCTGAGGGCAATGTGTGGTGTGAATATAATGCAGAGAATTCGTAGTTTGGAAGTTAGGAGGAGGTGCGGGATTACCAAAACTGTTGTCCAGAGGGCTGAGGAAGGGTTGTTGAGGTGGTTCGGACATGTAGAGAGAATGGAGCGAAACAGAATGACTTCAAGAGTGTATCAGTCTGTAGTGGAAGGAAGGCGGGGTAGGGGTCGGCCTAGGAAAGGTTGGAGGGAGGGGGTAAAGGAGGTTTTGTGTGCGAGGGGCTTGGACTTCCAGCAGGCATGCATGAGCGTGTTTGATAGGAGTGAATGGAGACAAATGGTTTTTAATACTTGACGTGCTGTTGGAGTGTGAGCAAAGTAACATTTATGAAGGGATTCAGGGAAACCGGCAGGCCGGACTTGAGTCCTGGAGATGGGAAGTACAGTGCCTGCACTCTGAAGGAGGGGTGTTAATGTTGCAGTTTAAAAACTGTAGTGTAAAGCACCCTTCTGGCAAGACAGTGATGGAGTGAATGATGGTGAAAGTTTTTCTTTTTCGGGCCACCCTGCCTTGGTGGGAATCGGCCAGTGTTATAATAATAATAAAAAATCTTACTTCCCCTTCATATTCACCACCTCTTCGCATCCCACGCTGGCAATTTGATCACGCAAATTGGAACCTTTACTCACACCTAACTGTTTTTAGAGAGGTTCCTTCTTCGTCCTCCATCGATGAGCTTTTATACCTCTTCTCGTCCTCCGTTTGAACTGCAGCTTCTCATTCTATACCCCAAACTTTGGGCAAGCATTCTCAGAAATGCGTGCCTTGGTGGTCTCCTGCTTGTGCTCATGCAGTACGTTTGAAACACGCTGCATGGGGCAGGTACCCTTACAATAGAACCACAGAGAGACTTCTTGATTTTAAGCAGAAATGTGCGATCGCTCGCCGTGTCATCCGTGACGCTAAACGCACTTGCTGGCGAGATTATGTCTCCACCATCACCTCTGCTTCCTCTATGAGTGCAGTCTGGAAAAAAGTACGAAAACTGAGTGGTAAATATTCTCCTGACCCGGCTCCTGTTCTGCGGGTTGCCGGTGTTGAAATAGCAAACCCACTAGATGTTGCCAATGAAATTGGCAATCATCTGGTCCGTATTTCTCAGGGACTCCATCTATGCCCCTCATTTCTTTCCTCAAAGTCTGCCAGAGAGTTAGCACCCTTGGACTTTTCTTCTCTCAGAGAAGAACAGTATAATGTGCCTTTTACACTTCAAGAACTGGAGGCAACACTCTCAGCTTGCCGATCATCGGCAGCTGGGCCCGACGACATTCATATTCGTATGCTACAACATTTACATCAGTCAGCCCTTGCAGTCCTATTACGCCTTTACAATCTTATTTGGTCACAAGGAGTTCTTCCACAGCTGTGGAAATCCGCCATTGTTCTCCCTTTCCGCAAACCAGGCACTACGGGACATGAAACCTCCCACTATCGTCCCATTGCTCTTACCAGTGCAGTTTGCAAAGTGATGGAACGCCTAGTAAATAGACGTTTAGTGTGGTATTTAGAGACACACAACAGTCTCTCCACTCGTCAATATGGCTTTCGTAAGGGATGTTCTACCATAGACCCCTTACTACGCTTGGATACGTATGTTCGTAATGCCTTTGTGAATAACCACTCAGTTATTGCCATATTTTTTGACCTTGAGAAGGCATATGACACAACTTGGAGGTATAATATTTTAGCCCAAGCCCACTCCTTAGGCCTTTGAGGCAATCTACCATCCTTCCTTAAGAACTTTTTAACTGACAGGCATTTCTGTGTTCGGGTTAATAATGTGCTCCCCCCGGACTTTATCCAAGCTGAAGGTGTCCCCCAGGGATGTGTTCTGAGCACAACACTTTTTCTCCTTGCTATTAATGATTTGGCCTCTAGTCTTCCATCAAATATTTGGTCATCACTCTATGTTGATGACTTCGCTATTGCATGTGCAGGCGCTGACTGTCATCTCATTACAGTTTCTCTCCAGCATGCAGTCGACCGTGTTTCCAATTGGGCCACCACACATGGGTTTAAATTTTCCAGCACTAAAACCCACCAAATTACTTTCACTAGACTCTCTGTCATCTCCGATCATCCTTTGTACCTCTATGGCTCCCGTATCCCTGAACGTGATACAGTCAAGTTTCTGGGCCTCCTCTTTGATCGTAGGTTATCCTGGAAACCTCACATTACTTCTCTGAAGGCAACTTGTCACAGCCGGCTGAACCTTCTTAAAACCCTTGCTCATCTTTCATGGGGAGCTGATCGTCGAACCCTCCTTTGCCAACATTCCACCCTTATTTTATCGAAACTTGATTATGGTGACCAGATCTATTCAGCGGCATCTCCTGCTACTCTCTCTAGCCTTAACCCCATTCATCACCAAGGATTACGTTTATGCCTTGGTGCTTTTCGCTCTTCCCCTGTCGAGAGCCTCTATGCAGAAGCGAACGTTCCATCCTTATCCGATCGCCGTGATGCCCATTGCCTTCGCTACTATGTACGCTCTCATGATCTCCGCAATCCATTTATAAAATGGTCACTGATATCAGTAGACATTCTTTATTTGTTCGCCGCCCCTGTTTACTCCGTCCCTTCTCTCTTCGCCTTCATTCGCTCTTGTCTTCCCTCTCAATTACCACCTTTCTATGTTCATGTAGCATCTCACTTTTCCCTACCCCCCTGGGAAGTTCCAGCTGTTCGAGTCTGTTCTTTCTCTCTCCCTTGCTCGAAAGCCCAACTGTCAACGGTCGCTTCCCACTCTCTCTTTCTTGACCACTTTCACTCTCATTCTCATGCCATTGCTGTGTACACAGATGGCTCTAAGTCTTCTGACGGCGTAGGATTCGCAGCAGTGTTTCCAGACAGCGTCGTACGAGGGCATTTACTATCTTCAGCTAGTATTTTTACTGCTGAATTGTATGCCATCCTTGCAGCACTTATCCGTATTGCATCTATGCCTGTGTCATCATTTGTGGTTGTCTCAGACTCCCTTAGTGCTTTACAGGCTATACAGAAATTTGATACACCTCACCCCTTAGTCCTCCGTATCCAACTTTGGCTATGCCGCATCTTTACCAAGCATAAAGATATTGTTTTTTGTTGGGTCCCTGGTCATGTTGACGTACAGGGCAATGAACAGGCAGACACTGCTGCGCGGTCAGCAGTACATGACTTACCAGTTTCATATAGAGGTATTCCATTTACGGACTATTTTGCTGCAATATCTTCACACCTGTTGGCAACACCGTTGGTCTACTATGCTCGGCAACAAACTTCAATCTATTAAACCAAGTATAGGTTACTGGCCGTCTTCTTATCACCAGTGTCGAGGTTGGGAGACTACTCTCTCCCGTCTTCGCATTGGCCATACTTGTCTTACTCATGGATATCTCATGGAGAGGCGCCCTGCTCCTCTCTGTGAGAATTGCCAAGCTCCATTATCAGTCAGCCACATTCTGTTGGACTGCCCACTTTATCAACGAGCACGCAGAATTTACCTCCGTCGTTGTCTTCGCTCCGCTGCTCTCTCTTTACCTTCCCTTCTCGCTGATGGACCCACCTTTCATCTGGACTCTCTCATTGACTTTTTGACAACAACTGACTTACTTCACAAATTCTGATACCTTCAGCCCTTTCTACTTCAATCTCTTGCTACCCTCTACCCCGTACTATCCCCTGCCCCGCTGTTTTCTGTAAGCTACTGATCATCCCTCCTCCCTCTTGCCATCCAATACCCTCGCTTCCTTCCCTACCCTGCAGCGCTGTATAGCCCTTGTGGCTTAGCGCTTCTTTTTGATTATAATAATAATAATGCAGAAACATACTATGACTTTGAAACTGACACATTATGCAAACTTTGACTTTCCTTGTTTGGCTGATAATTTCACCCCTCTTATTACCACCCTTTGCCAACAGTTTCCTTCAGCACATTCTCAGTAATCAGAACAGGGTTTCTCACCCATGAGTGTGCCATGGTGCTCATAGCCTTGACAGCTTCCTCCTTACTTTTGTGAAATCTTCAATAATGACATGCTTTTTACATTATATGGTATTTAATTGACATACTTATCTGCACTTGGCAATAAAGTGTATAAAAAAAATAATCAAAGTATTATAAGTATAAAGAAAAGCACTGGGTGTAAGCTAGTTTTATCTAGGAAACATATGAAATGCATAAACATGAAACAAGAAAAAAGTATATAATACTACAAACACAACAAAGAAATAATGGCATAAATTATACTTAGAGGTAGTAATATTTTCTGACATAATTTTTTTAGTTTCTTGTTCCATCAATATGATAAGACATGTACTACAATAAATATGGCAATGGATAGTTCTAAAATTTACATTAACAAAAATTCATATACACAAACAATAGGGGTTGTACTTTCAAAATTGAAGGGGCTGCCTTCTAAATGTAAGTAGCATTCAGTTCTGACCATTACAATTTTTTGTTGCCTAAGACAACAAAACAAATAAATTAAAAATGGTTAAAAAGTGCACTTGAGCATTGCACCTGACACTGAGAGGAAAACTTGCTGACAAAGTTTAGATGGCATCCCTTTAAATTTTAATTACATTATCTTAAAGATGAGTTATCCAAGGTTATGCAACGTAGGGAAAGAGGCAATTACTAAACATTGCACAATGTAAAAAATAAATCCAAATAGCAGATTTCACAACAGCACTCAGCAGGGAACATAGATTATACTCTAAAGGATTTACCATTTAATGATATTGATTATTAATCTGAGGCTGCAAGTAAAGTTTTTTTTTTTGTAATACGGTAATACACTACTACTTGGATATATTATGCAGGTCTTTGGAAGTTAAGAGTTTTGTATTTCAAAAGTGTACTAGCTGTAATAAGGTGTTGCAATAAGCGATATATTTTACAATGTGTTATTTTATCCATTCACATAAACTTTGTTATTCTAGTTCCTTTGATGTATGCTTCGTTCAGGCATCTTGCCGTCACTGGAACTCTCCATGACAAACACCCAGAATTTAGACATAATTGTGTTTTAGGAAACCTAACAACTGTACTTTATTTACGGTAGTAAAAATTAAAAATATTGTATCCCAAACATATTGCTGGACACTTTTGTTTCATTTAAAGTGCTAAACCCACAGAGGTCAGAGTATCTGGGGGAATAGGAGGCAATCAGGTTTAATCCAAAGAAGTCCTGTCCAATTCCTTGGAGCAAGAACCCCTCACTGGCATCAAGGAACCTCCTTTAGAGAGAGGTGTGTATTGCTAGACAACTTCTAAAATTTAGGCACCGATTTTTACCACACTCTTTAATTTTCACAATGATTTAGTTTCCTTACCCTTCAAGGGATTTTCCTTAATGCTGTAAGGGAACTCTTGAACCAAGGAACGGGACATGTCCTCCCCTTACTTGGACTGAACCTGATAGCCTCTATTTTCCAAGGTGCTGCAGGGCCACTATGAGTTTAATGTTTCCCCCAAAATTAGAAAGAATAGTTTCCTTAAGAGCCAATACTACACAAGGTTAATGCACAGTTATTACAAGAACTATAATGTAAGTTAATCCTGATTACTCTATGTGCAATTTATGGAACACTGTTAATAAAATAAACTGTGGTGAAAGAAGTCTGTTTGGCTCTACTGTTGAGAGGTTTATCTGCATCATCAATTTTTTTACATGGCCAAATTTATTCTTCTGCATTTGAATTATGGAGATACTGTATATCCAAAGAGCACTGTAGGACTCTTAATAGTTGCCCTGCCAAGAAATCACACAAACATTTTTGATATATGTACTGTAAATTTAATATGGATAATTCTGCAAAGCAAAAACCAACCACATGTGGTAGGTATAAAGAGCAGGCTGCATCACTCTGGGATACAGCAACATCTAAGAACAACTGTACCTTTTTCATTTCAAAGGAAGTCATTATAAACTAGGTATTAACCCTTTGACTGTCGCAACCCCAAATCCTGAGGTGTCTCCTGGTGTCGCAAAATCCCCCCCCCCCATCCCCACGCACACACACACACAAAAAAAAATTTTTTTTCTTCTTTTGAAATGATAGAGAATCTTTTTTCAATTGTAATGGCACCAAAAGAACAAAATTTGATGGAAAACTGACAGAATTATGCTCTTGCGAAGTTAGCGACCTTGGTAATATTTATGAATCGGCGATTTTGCCCACTTTGAGCCCTATTTTCAGCTAATTCAGTGTTCCAGTTGACCAAGCTCATAGCTATTTCTTTAGAACTCCATTTTTTTTATCGATTGAGTACAGGAAACTGCCCATTTACCGATTTCGACTACCAAATAACGTGGTCAGAAATTTGCAATTTGGCCAATTTCATGAAAATTAAAAAAATGACAATTTCAAAATAGGGTCCAGAATGAAGAATGCAGACATTCCTTGTTCATCAGTCATGTCTCCAGGCCCCTCTGATATTACTCTTGCTTTCTATTTTGAATTTTTATGCAAACAAAAAATAGAAGATTTACTGTTATGCAGACTACTGCAATATTGTAATAATTGTATAAATAATGTCAACCCATTCATGACTGCATATTAGAATGGCTACTTGGATATTTATTGGAAAATGACATCATTTGTTCACTTTTGAACATCAGCAAAAATCAAACATTTCCCCTTCTCTGAGCTCCATTCAAGGTTCTTTTCATAGTAAAACCAGTCAAAATCACCTCTATTTCTATAATATGTTTTCCATTCTATCAAATGAGACCAAGAAAACGAGAATACAACCATAAATACTATACGAAAATAGACCACAAAGTCGGCATTTTAATTAAAAAAAATGGTCGGAGTTTTTTTTTTTCCTCATTATGCACTGCGTGCTGCAGGATTTATTTTATATGGTACACACTGACCACACAGACCCATTCTCTCACATGTGGGCCTACCAGCTTTCTCCTGCTTAATTTAAAGCTGCTAGAATTTATGAGTACACTGTATATATACATCAAAAACGGTGGCTCATAAGACGTATGTATACAACCAAAACAGTCAAAGGGTTAAACACAATATAGGTAGTCATATTTTAGGTAACTGCAGCATTACAAATAATAATTCAAAAAATTTCTATAACTTCAATATGTTAATCTCTCTCTCACTTTTTCTGCTAAACAACTAATGCACTTTAAAGAATTTATAGTTGTGCATTTTCTGTACTGTATTTGTTGCAAGGTTTACTTTAATCATCAAATCCACTCCTTGGAAAAGCAACAGAGTAGTATGAGCTAAGATTACATGAACGCTTACTGTACTTTATGAGAACTACTAGGTTAACAACACTAAATTTTTATGACAATGTTCTAAAATCATTCATGCTACAGTGAGTGATTAAGTTGGTTAACCACAAATCACTTCCCTTTCAATCTGTTAATTTCAGCTAGATGTATGAGATCAACAAAACTTAGTAAACAAATATTTACAATAGCACATTTTAAACAGACCTAATATGTATTTTACACTCATATACAATACAGTATAACATTTGTGACACTGCTCAAATAACTGAACAGAATGGATATATTATTTAAAGGGACAGTTATTTTCTTATTTTTGAGGAAAAGGACGTGTGCAAACACTTGACATTTTAATGAGAAACATTTTGGTCCTAGGCCATATAGCATGTACTAATAGGATATTCAGTTCTCTTGTATTCATTGTAACTCCTAAATTTATATTTACAACCACCTAAGAGACCTTATATAAAACCACTCAATTTGTCATTGCCTTATTAATCTTTAGTCTTAAGTTTGCCTAAAATTCTCTGCATATTAAGGGGCTTTCTGCATGCACACCTAAATGTCATTCACCTCTGTATAAACATTACATCATGCTGGAATAAAGCATCTTATCTTATCTAGGACCTTGTTCACTTCAGTGATTTGTCCGAGGACCAGAATGTTTCCTAGTAAAATATCATGAATGTTTTTACATGTCCTTTTCTCACCTTGTCAATATCATATACCCAACTGTTACCAGAAATATTTCTTTTATTCAGAAATCTTCCAGATTTGGACAAAAAAAAATTATCTCCCAAATTCAGATTTTTCTGAAAAAAATTGGAACTTCATTCCAGAAAATGCATCTAACTTGGAATTTAACAAATAAGTAAAAATATTTTTTTTTTATCTGAAGAATCTGAAAAGATTTTTCTCACATGAGCATAACCCATGCATTAATCTGCAAAAAAAATTTAATTTGGAATTTTATTTATATATTTTTAGTGATCTCCAGTGATTCTTAATTGCTGTATCTAAATAAGGAGTTTTTTTTTTTTAAGGATTTTCAAATGATCTTTGAAGTTCAGAAAATTCAGAAGAGCATAAATTCCTTAATTCAGAAAATACTTAATTAAAATTTTCTTAATTAAATAAGGAAGGTGTGTCCTATGTCAATTATTAAGAATTTTCTTTGTATCTGACACCTTCCTTCACACACATTCCAAACAGAACACTGTATTAGAATATCTACAGTACTATTACCCTCAGGAAAGAGTGGTAGTACTCTAGATATTTTAATACTTACCCTTTAGGAGATTTTAATGCTGGTAAGGGGGCTTTTGATCCACAGAAATGGACCTGCCTTCACCTTCCTTGGACTGAACTTGAATGTATCTCATTTCTGCAAGCACTGTATGACCCCTTTGGGGTCATACATGTAGATAGTACATATGTACAGACAGGCAGGGCCAGGATCTGAGACTCGACCCCTTGAACCACATATAGGTGAACCCTTTCCCCTGATATGCATGACTACTTTCCAAACTCACCCCTCCCCCTCACAGTCTGTATGAGCATATACTGGTCTGACTACATTTCACTTTTTTCTTAGGATGAACATAATGACTGTACTGTCCACAAAACTGAGGTCATTAATTATAGCAGTACAGTACATAGAAGAATGCTAATGTTATCAAACCTCATCAGAACTTTAAATTCACCTTAATATAAGAAACAGTTCTGTGGTGTGCTACTTCATGTATCAAGTACCACCTTTCATTAGAAAGATTAATATAAAAGAATTGCTAGTTAGTGTGATGATCCACAATAATAGTATCCATATTAGTAATGAAAACTAACATTCCAAGGCACTTAACCTTCACTTTAGAAAAAGAATAAAAAAAGTGTCTTATTCTAGATTGGCAAAAACCATATCTTAAATTATTCCAGGGAAATGTAATTAACATTACATCTAAGTTGTATATTTCAGCCTATAGGTTAACCTAAAAAATTCTTGGCAGATCTGCAACATGATCGTCTATTAAAATGCATTGTAGCTAGCTAGGCATCTCGTTTGCCACCAAAAAACTTATTTTCCACTTATTTTTCCTTCCTTGAATAAATCGTGATTACCACCCATTTCCCAGGCACTGTATGACCCCGACAGGTTTAGCCCTTCTCGTGGATATAACAATACTCAGTTATTTTCTAATGATTTAAGGGGTACATCAGGAAAAAGTATTAATAAAAGTTACTAACCAGTTATGTGCCAATTTTGTATTATATATAGTTTGCTCTTTGATGACCATGCATACAAAGTTTTACCCTCATGGACTGCTGTATGCAATACATCTTACTTATTAAGTTGTTTACTAACCTGGCTTATTTGGCAACAATCATTCAATCAGGCTGAGCATATAAAATTTTTGCTATAATAGCAAAAAAAAAAAAAAAATAGCTAGAGCAACATACTGTACATAATTTCATTGATGTCAAATAATACAGTTTAGGCTAAATTTTTGTTGAATTTAGATAGGTTATTAGCTTAATCTAAATTACATAAATTTAAGAGAATTAGGCAAGGTTGCAAAGTTAAATATTTATATATGTTACTGTGTTGTGTAATTCACAGGAATATACAGTATAGTATCTATCTATCGAAATATCAAATTTTTTTAAGAAAATAATATTTTGAGTACAGTTTGGCTTGTTTGACACTTTAGAGAAATTTAATTTACTTCATAATAAATGTGCTAAAAACAGTTAAATATCAGTTTTCTGTTTGATCTAAAAGCACGAAATTTCAGATATGTGCAAACTCAAAGAATTTTTGTCTGCTTGGTGTTACTAGCTGATGGCTTTGACTGTATATGAAGATATAGTAAAATGTTATGCAATGCTAATACAGTACAAGGAAGTGGTTAAAATTAAGGAGTTTTGTTACCACTCATTTGATCCAGTTATCCTGGTTCCCTAAGGATTTAAAGAATAACCTACTAATCAATTTTGCTTACAATTTTCTGTTATGAGCTTTTATAAAGTTATCTTGAATGCAAATTTTATTTTGAGCTGAGCAATAGTTTCAGTAATTTGTTGTTGTTTTTTTCAGAAATCATCTTTGCAAGCTTTGGTGTGAGATCAACAATTCCTTTATTTAAATACTTAATACTGTTTACCAAATAAAATTTAACCACAGCTGCCTTTTTCTTTCCTGGGACTTTCTTGAAAAGTTCCCAGACACAGACCTTAAACTATTAGTGCTTACACATCCACATAAAAGAGTGAAAAATTACAGTGTTACCTAGAGTAAAACAATACAGTATTACAAAAAATCTACATACTATGTTACCAACAGCAGAGCACCAATGTGACATACAACATATTGATTATATTATCCCTAGTTTTGTATCTGCAGCTGTACACTTCATTAATACAAAATCATTGTTCATTTTCAATATAGGATTGTACTGGCAGTGGAAGGGATATGACTAAGGACTGATATATTAATGAATAATAAATGCTGAATGACTTACACCTGTATATCTAGTACTTTCCATGAATATATGTAATAATTAAGGGCTTGTGTATTGTATTCATTTAAGATGACTCAGGCAATGTATGACCTCTATCATTTTAGCACTTCCCCATGAATATAATAATGATACAATATTAAAATATTACGCAAATACAACACCTATAACAATCAACGAGAAGAGTAAGTGACAGCCTATGAATTTACTTTTGCCGACTAAATTTGTCAGATGAACACATTCAGACATCAACCTTCACTGCAAATTATGTAGTCATTCCTCAGATATAGGCCTTGACTTATATTAAACTTCATTTAGTTATTAGTATTTTTTATTAGCACACTGGCCGATTCCCACCAGGCAGGGTGGCCCGAAAAAGAAAAACTTTCACCATCATTCACTCCATCACTGTCTTGCCAGAAGGGTGCTTTACACTACAGTTTTTAAACTGCAACATTAACACCCCTCCTTCAGAGTGCAGGCACTGTACTTCCCATCTCCAGGACTCTAAGTCCCGCCTGCCGGTTTCCCAACTTTTATTGCTAGCTACACCTTGTCCTTGGGCTACAAATTTGCTCCATATAATACATTTATAGATTAACCAAATATTTTCTCAGCTGGTTATCTTGGGTAAAAAAAAAGTGGGAGATGGTTAACGTGTTAAAAAAAAAATCTGTACGAATCCTTCAGTCTTGTACGTAATAATAATGTCACAGCACTAAAATATGGAAAAAATGGTGGTCAGTCAACCATGGATAAAAAGCCTAAATTGCATCAACATTCAATATAGTACATATATTTTCAAAGGGAAGACAGTAAGCACTACAAAAATGGTGACAGGTTCTCTGACAAAATTGGTAATGCATTGTATTAAAATTGGCTAGACAGTTAGCATGGCTTTATAATCCTAATTTTATGAAGCAGGAAACCCTTCCATGAGATGACTACAGGAGTGTCCGTGTGACTGATGAAGAGCCATAAGAAAGAAAGTTTTCCACAATAATCAAGAAAACTAGACTGATTTGAAATTCTTAAAATCCTACATACAGTATATGCTTATGCCCAGGAAATCATAAGGGTGCATCACTGTAGGAATGATTAAGAATCACAAGGAGAGTTTTGAAAGGATTTTTAAGTTTTGTCTTTAATTAAAAGGACTTTGGTAGACCATAAAAACAGTTGAAGCACCAACAAAACAGAAAAAAAACCTGCCATATGGCACACAAGATGCTGGTGCCACTAGGTAGGGAGGCATCTAGCTCACAGAAGTTACATATACCATCCATCCACACCATGTGACTACATTAAAAGTTCACAGGAATAGATCATATTTGCATAAGAACAACATTTAACCAATATTAACTATTATACTATATGTTATCTACTTTTCATAACCCTAGATACATTTCATTCACATCAGTTATGGAATGAGTGATGATGAATGCACATTCCTTCTCTATGTTGCCTTGCCCTGGTGAAAATGGCTATGAATACATTTATTTTAATAATTTTACAATAATGCAAAAATGTATGATAGTAAAACATCTATTACAAAGACTAAGATCCAATATCATTGCAGTGTCACATAGCTTCTTCAGCTGGAATGAAAAGGGATGAATCTAAGTGTCTACACTAAATAGCATGACCTGACTTCCAAGTGCTTAGACAAACTGAAGTTTGGAACTGATGCAAAAGGTTCAACTCTATGATTTGCCTTTTCAAATTATTACTAGATTCAAACATTATCTTGACGTACCTGTGGTTAGTTTTGAGGGCACTTTTACCTTTACAGCCTGGACTGAAGCCAGTGACTTCCTTGTTGATTGTCTGGTCAGCCTATTGCTGTTAGTGGCCCACTGGTCAACATAGTCCTCACAGTCTGGTCAACCTGGCATTTAGCAGAGGTAATGGTGGAGTTTCCTCTTTTAAACTTTCTTCTACCTTGTTTTGATACTGATAAGTCTTGGACCATGAGTACTGACACTTCTCGTGTTTATAGTGCCTTTTCGTTGAGTTTATGTTATATCAATTCCCATATTTCTCACTCTAGTAAGCTATGGTAGTGTGTAGGTTTGGGACCTGACCTTAGTATCTTCCACTAAGCAGTTTGCAATAATTAAAATCTATATTGTCATCATAGTCATACACATGACAAGACAGTACTGCTCTTTTTTTCACATCACTTCCATGTTCATACATATACTCAAAAGTGTGTGTCTCCTACACATACTTTTTTCAAACACTGCTTGCAAGAGAAAAAATACATTCCTTCTCAACACTGTCTTTGGGTTTCCTTCAGTTGCTAATCTGCTGAAGATGCTATTTTTTCTGTATCCCCAGTCTTTGACAAAAAAATATTTTATTTCTTTTAGCTTTTCATTCTAAGGAAGCACTAAGCATTGCTTAAGGTCTTTAAATATAAGGCTCTGAATAGCATAAAAAATGATGGTAGCAAAATGAGCTTGTGAAATGAACCACTGTGGGTAATGTACATTAATGAAAATATTATACATTTCACATTTTATGAAATATTTTATGATACAGTACATAATAATCTTTCAGAAATAGATAATGCCATTCCTCTTCACTTACTGGTCATGATATGAAAAGTAAGGATATTTTTCTGTTTTTTTTTTTTTTATATACGTACTATATTCACCACTCATTAGGAAACAGTGCAAGTGTTTCCTGATTTCGGTCTTGGTCATATGATGACCTGCTAATTGGAGCTTTTGGTCATATGACCATAGCCTTTCACTGGCTTACCAGCCCACCCTGTTAAAAATTAAAATTAACATTAAACATATAAATTAACATTTATTAGAATATCGAGGAATGGGGTTAATCTTAAGTTTCTCATTAATATTTGGATTTGATGGAAAGATTACGAGACCTTAGATAAATTTATGTGCATTCTAACCTCAAATTCAAATATAAGTAGGAAACTGAGAGGTATTGTATCAGTCACATTCTCTAACAACAGTGTCATATTAGTGTAATTCAAAAGAAATAACTTATAATTTACTAGACAGATACTGTATTGATAATGCAGTGATTCATCTACAGTACAAATCTGACTGAACGTGAGGTAGGTTCGAAACTAAAAAACAGAGAAAATGTTAAAATTCTTAGCATCATCAGACAAGTGATTTTATCCAACTCAAAAATTTTATGCAGTCACATACAGTAATGTATTTTATCAAAATTTTGTTGGATACTTTTTTGATTCAAGCTAGACTCTCACCAGTTTAGGTAATAGTTTTCAACCTTGAGAAGACCAGCAGCTTGGTCAGATAACTGAATTTATATAAATTTGGTATTCATTTTATGTAATGCAGATTTGGGCTACACAGTCTGCAGTTGGATATCAAATCAATGGGTATACAGGTATGTAAAGAATTTGAGATTGGGGAAACATGTTCATATTTCTCTTGAGTGTCATTATGGTCCAAGGATTACGACACAATTACATACTAATTTTTCTGTTGTCATCTTAGTGAAATTTTTTTTTTTTAAGATAACCTTGAATATAAAAGTTTATTTTGATTTAAGTGATAATTTGGGGGATTTATACACAAACAACTAGTCTTTGTCTAATTTTTCAAAATTATATATCTTCATAACCCTTTGTACATTTAGGCATGAAACAAATGAAAGTCATACAGTCCAATCCCTAATACAGTACATATCTATACATATATTTACCATATGTCTAACAGTAATTAAGAAAAAAATACTGTGAAGCCAAAATATATAAAAAATAAATTTTAACCTCCATTCCATTTTTATCTAAACGGTTTCTCACTTTTCGTATGGATTTTGTAGTTATCATTCGTGTTAAGTGTATTAAGGTGCAGAAATTATTGATAGATATTATTTTATTTAGGGGAAGCACTACACCTGTAGGAAGTAATCAAGTTTAATCCAAGGAAGGGGAGGACAAGTACAGTTCATTGAATCATGAGTCCCTCACCAGCATCAATATTTTTCAAAATTATAATCACCCTTTCTGGATTTTTCATTAGCTACTGAACTTCATTTTTCTTCAAAACTTTACACTCTTTAAAGTTAATGTATGACCCCAGTGGGTTTAGTGTTTCCTTGTGAATATACTGTAATAATAATTTACATTCTTTAGTTAGTGCTACTAAATCATTTAGCTTGTCAAAAATCAGTGTGAAATTGCTGTTCTAGTTAACCTTACTCTTGCCTTTCCACACATCTTTGTGACAACCTATATTTATTCCTCAATATCCTTAACAACACAACCTCCTTTTTCTTATTATACTACCATTAATAAGTTTATCACTTTTTTTTATTTAGCCACACTGGTCATCTTTCACCAAGGTAGGGAGATCCAAGAAATGAAACACATTCACTATCATTCATTCAATAGCTGCCTTAATAAAATTGCATGGATATCACTATTCAAATGACCTGTTCCAGATATCACTATTCAAATGACCTGTTCCATACTGCAACATCCATATCTCTCCTTCACAATGCAGGTACTATATTTCCCACTCCAGTTTATCTTAAGAAGTATTATACATTTAAACTGTTTATAAACAAATACTAATAGTATTTAAGTTGATTGCATTATGAACAGATTTTACATTAATATAAATTTAAGCAAAAATCATGACTTAAAAATGAAGATACTACATTAATATATATTTCCTGTAAAAGAAAGTAAATTCTGAGATTTTGTTCACAGCACAAGAGCATGATGCTAGGAAAACAATCATCAATAACCAATTACTTTTTTCCTCAATTACAATACACAGCAGAACTATATACAGGCATGTAAACAGTTTCATTTTCCTCAGATTATCAAAGAATACACGGAATTAAAATTTGATTGTCAAAAATTTTTTTTTGTCAGAGTAAAGCAGGGATGCAAATACTTTAAATCAGAAATATCTAAAAGAAATTTTAACTATAAACTTGGATCAAAATATTATTCAGGTAAAAAACTTGAATCATATAATTTCATTAAACATTAAACTCTAGTAATTTGTTAAGTTCATTTTAGTTACATGTTGGTAGCCTCAGAAGTTACAAATGCTTCACAATGCTTTATCAATAAGTTTGTCATAATAAAATTATATTTGCACTTATATCTGAAAGGTTACTCAGTATATTCAAACAAACTCTTCATGCACTTAATCATTCAGGTTTTCCTTAATAACTTTGGAGAACCACAAGACATTAAAATTTGTCGGGACTAAAATATACTCATATATAACATCTCTGAGCTTTATTCTGTAGGCAAGGGTTCCTAACTTGTGGACCCATCAAGAAAGCCTGGGAGGGGAATGGGGTTAAGAGGATGTCTTGATGCTGGTGAAGGGCTCTTGATCCAAGAAGCTGTTGCTCCAGTACCCTTCCCTTCATCAGACAATCTAATTACCTCCCAGGTACTGTATGACTATTAGGTTTAGTGCTTCACCATGAATATAACAACAATCCTAACCTGTGGTCTGTAGGCACTCAGGGGTTCACAGGGCTATCCAAATAGGTCTGTAGGGAAGCAAAATAATGAAATTCTTTCATAATAATGAAAGAACATACCCATATGTTATCATTTTACAGTGAACTCTCTAATTAATGGACTATAAGGGGTAGGGGTGTATGTTATTCTCGACTGTCAATAGATTCCAAATTATGAAATGAATTTATAATGATCGTAACAAACTAAACAATAAGAATATAGGCACTGTACTACAGAACAGTAATGTATAGTAAATTTGCAGCACATAATTTATAATAATTTATTTTAACATACCTTTTCGTGGTGGAGAGACGAGGTGTGTACTGCCATGATGGATAGTGTTGACTTGGAATAACTTTTATTCTGAGTCAAGAGGAGCTGTAAAGTTCTAATAGTGAAAATGTAGATGGTTGAGAAAATGAAGATGGCTGAGATGTTGAATGAGGAGAAGGTTTAAATAATGTATCCAACCTTAATTGCTTGCCACATTAAGCTGGTCCCTTATGATACATTCTCTGAGGATTTGTAGATGTGAATAATAGACCTTCACTTCACTTTTGTCAGAGGCCACTGACTTGATGAGAACATCAGTTGCATCTTATATAACTGGCAGTTCTGGTGACCTCTTGGTCTCTTTTTCATCATCACTATCCAGTTCTTTTAAGCCAGTAATTATGGCAAGACACTGCTCAGCAATTTCTGCATCACTTTACATCTGGTAACCAGGATTGCCGTTTTCTTCTAACCATGCTTTCACATCTTCCTCTGTAACTTCTGTTTCTCCCAACTGAAATGTATGATGAAAATCACTGGACTCAAACCCCTCAAGGTCCAACTCAGTATCAAGGTTGTATAACATTTTTTTTTTCCAACCATTAGCTAATGTTAGCCTTTGCAGTTCCTTCCATGATGCTGCAAGGTTGAACAAAGCAGACTTCAGGTTATACTTTTTGACCGTCTCCAATATACACAGGCCTCTGGTACTTTTTTTCAAATATTCATCCTCTTCAGTTACTAATAGTACATACCTCATCTATGTACCTAGACTGGTACAGCCTCTTGCAGGCTGTACCAGTGGATCAGGGAGGTGATATTAAGGGGCAGAAATATTGTCTTAATTTTACCATCCGTGCTGCTTAAATTTTGAGCTCTTGGGTTAGCAAGTGTATACCACGCAACAGAAGAGCCTCGACATCCTTGTGATCTAGTTTAAGGACCTCTAGCTGGTGCGTGTGTACTTCAGGGACAAAATGTGTAAAAAACTTAGTCAACAAATACAAACCTGCCACCCTAGCCTGTCTTACCTGTGTAATTTCTTGGCAGTCCTTCAAAGCATAAGGCCATGCTGATTTACTAGTGACTGTCAGTTACAAATGGTGAGAACCATCAGCAATAACACAGCATATTGCTGAGAAGCAGTCTTTGCTGAGCTTACAGCCTGGTATTCTATCCTCATGCTGAAAGACTAGTGTACTGGAAGGGAGCAAACATCAAGAGACCAGTCTTCATCAACATTATACAGCTGAGACTGAAGGAGTTTCCTCACTGTCCATCAGATCATTAAACATTCATCAGAATGGTTCAATTTTGTTTGTGTGTGCACTACCAGCCTTGCTGTAAGTCTTCACATTACTCATGCCATGACATTTACAGAAGGGCCAAAGCCAACCATCATGTGCCTGCAATTCTATGTTCATATGCTGTCCTAACCTATAAGCAGCAGAGTGAAGATCAACACTATGAGCATTAACACTAAAAAAATGTTAAGCATACCCTTTACACATTCCTTCTTTAAGCTTTTTTATCATGAGGTGTTTTCACATGGTTTCTAAGGCCAACTGTTGAACCTTTAATAGCTAGCATCTACACTAAACTTCAGTGCATAGTCTACATTTGTCATTGCTTCTGCAGATATTAGACACTGTTAACACCATATTCATCACATACCTGTTCCACTGAGATGCCAGATTCAATTTTGTTTATTAGTTCAAGCTTCTGCTTAACACAGAGAACCACACATTTTCTCTTGGCACCCAGCAATGTGTGACCCTTGTGGGTTTAGTGCTTAGTTTTGATTGTAATAATTCTCTTGGCACCACTACTTGCTTTAGAAGCCATAAGTTAACTGCAATTTACTTAATATGCTAAGTCACGTAAAACACTCTGAACCCATGGAAAACGGGAGACTGAATGACGAGTGTATACGTGATTGAGCAAAGACAACAAATTATTGGAGATGGCCTATGATTCAGGGAACAATGAAAACAGACAGGTCCTGACCTATACGGGACAAACGTCAGAATCATCGGACCAAGTACTACCAAATCTGGTAGTATTTTGGACAAAGTCTGATGATGTAGAAGACAACCGGACACTCACTACAGACAAAATTCGAAATTATGACCTTTTTTAAATTTGTCCGATGATTTCAGTGTTTGTCCAGCAACTTTTTTGTCCATAATTTCCAATATCCATTAAATGGGGGTCATTAATTAGAGGATTTACTGTATTAATTAAATCATTTACCCATATGGTATCATAAATTGCATAAAAGTGAAAAACTGAAGTAACTACATTTATATACAGCAGCAGATGTATCAAGTCACATTAGCAAAACATTTAAAGGCTAAGAAAGGATCCACACACCGAAAAAGATTGGGAACCACAGCTTTAAGATATTTGTATTCAAAATTAATTATTCCTAATAGGAAGCACATTCACTAAGAAAGGGAAGGATGCAAAATTTATGTCCAAAAAGACTATTCATAATATTTAATTCACTAAATTATGAAGAGTGTATCTTTACTTTTTAATCATGTTATAGTGCAATATGGAACTCTGAAAATGTGGTTTTTATCATATTTTGTGCACGTAATGAGATAAAGTACGTTTTAAAATTTACATCCTTTCCAGCTTCTTTTTGGAATACATTAAGTTATTCACTAACAAATCTTATTGAAGATGAATCAATAAATAAATATGATTAAGAGATTTCACTGCAAGACATTGCATGCTTGTAAGCACTTTCTGAGTTACACAGTGAAATGTTAACTCCAAGTCATATACTAAGAGACGAGAATGACTGGATCTGTACACTATTGCCCTTGGAATATTGAGCCTTATCACTGTAATAACCTAATTGAGTTTGAGAGAAGTGAACTCCATCTCTTGATCCCTCATCTGTTGACCAACTAATAACACTGAGCCCTGATATATCTATATTTGAACCCACATGTGGAGTTTGCTTCCACTATCATTGCTCATGTATTACCCGACATTCACAGCACATCAAGTGTTTTCACAAGTGATGAAGGTACAGTACTTATATGTTTTGGTTTACATATCTTCACTTCAAGGCTCAGTTTACCATGATCAACAACTACCTCATAATAATGATGAACAATCTCTCTCCCAGCAAGAAAAATCTACTTCACAATAGCAAAATTACTTAGACTCTTAAATACACCTAATTATAAAAGAAACACCCATGTATGAGAAAATATGCACTGTTCAACAGCATTCCAGTAACAGAAACATAGCTACCTCTTGACTGCAGAAAATACTCCTTCTTCACTTCAGGAACTCATGAAAAATTATTTTAAGGGGGCAATAAAATTACATTACTGTATTTATAAAAAAAATTTAAATTTGGTAGCATTATGCTCAAAATAATAGAAGATAGTTGGGAGATGGCCGACTTGTTGAGAAATAAATAAATAAATAAATAAATAAATATATATATATATATATATATATATATATATATATATATATATATATATATATATATATATATATATATATATATATATATATATATATATATACATACATACATACAGTGGACCCCCGGTTAACGATGTTTTTTCAATCCAGAAGTATGTTCAGGTGCCAGTACTGACCGAATTTGTTCCCATCAGGAATATTGTGAAGTAGATTAGTTCATTTCAGACCCCCAAACATACACGTACAAACGCACTTACATAATTGGTCGCATTCGGAGGTGATTGTTATGCGGGGGTCCACTGTATATCTATATCTATATATATATATATATATATATATATATATATATATATATATATATATATACAAAACAACCACTCTGAAAGAATAGAGAAATTCCAAGCGCTTTCATGACTACTCACATTATCAAGGAACTATGAAAGTAAAGCATCCAAGGAAGCTATATAAGAGGTCTGGCCAGCACCTCACTATCAGATCCCACAACGGTTAAACATCTCGAACTAAGATTAAAACAACATAAATATAGCATTAGAACTGGACAAGATTCCAATGCTCTATTTATTCATGTAAGAGATTTTAACCATCCAATTGATTTTCAAAAAGTTGAGAAAGTAGTATCAAGCAAGTCCATGGTCGACAGGAATATAATTGAATCTTGTTTCATAAAAAGCAGTTTTGACAATAATATGAATATTTCCTTTGGTTTATATAAATTAGATCCATTTATAATTAATAGAAATTGGGAAGAATTTAATAATACACTGGACAAATAATAATTTTTAAATTTTCTTGGGTAGAATAGTTTGTGGGCGAGTTGTGCAAAGGACCTATCCAAGTTGGGTCGCCGCGCGTCACGTGTTTAACCGTTGTGGGATCTGATAGTGAGGTGCTGGCCAGACCCCTTATATAGCTTCCTTGGATGCTTCACTTTCATAGTTCCTTGATAATGTGAGTAGTCACGAAAGCGCTTGGAATTTCTCTATTCTTTCAGAGTGGTTGTTTTGCATATTTTGAAATCACCTGTTTACTGTGATCTTATTGCATATATATATATATAAATGAATATGTATGTACTCACCTAGTTTGTGTGTGTGTGTGTACTCACCTAGTTGAGGTTGCGGGGGTCGAGTCCGAGCTCCTGTGTGTACTCACCTAGTTGAGGTTGTGGGGGTCGAGTCCGAGCTCCTGGCCCCGCCTCTTCACTGATCGCTACTAGGTCACTCTCCCTGAGCCGTGAGCTTTATCATACCTGTGTGTGTGTGTGTGTGTGTGTGTGTGTGTGTGTGTGTGTGTGTGTGTGTGTGTGTGTGTGTGTGTGTGTGTACGTGTGTGTGTACGTGTGTGTGTACTTGTGTGTGTGTACGTGTGTACGTGTGTGTGTGTGTGTGTGTGTGTACGTGTGTGTGTGTGTGTAAGTGTGTGTGTGTGTGTACGTGTGTGTGTGCATGTGTGTGTTTGTACGTGTACATGTGTACGTGTGTGTACGTGTGTGTGTGTGTGTACGTGTGTGTGTGTGTGTACGTGTGTGTACGTGTGTGTGTCCGTGTGTGTGTACGTGTGTGTGTACGTGTGTGTGTACGTGTGTGTGTACGTGTGTGTGTACGTGTGTGTGTGTGTAGGTGTGTGTGTGTAGGTGTGTGTGTGTACGTGTGTACGTGTGTGTGTGTACGTGTACGTACTGTACCTATTATGGATTTCATGAGTTCCTCCTCCAATAGCCTTGCCTGAGGCCAAGCTTTTTTGGTTCTTGTTTGGTCAACCAGCTTAGTTAATCTTGAAGACTTGTACACTTGCTCTGGTAATATTTTTGATATCTGCTGTAGCAGGTTGAAGGGTCTTAAGTCCATAGATGTTGTTACAGTGAACTCATATTTTGCTTACAGCACCCTTGTTTTTCAATGGGTTTATTTTATACTTACTTCCACATCTCTCACTCCAATACATTATGGAAGTGTGTAGGTTTTGAACAAGACCTTCTTGTATCTTCCATGTACATATCATGTATCTCTCTCTCTCTCTTCTCTCATCCAGAATGCATATTCAGTAGTACTTTGAGGTATTCTCAGCAGTTTAAATGTTCTATGAGGGCAATTTTTGAGTCCTTCATTCTTTCCATATCAGTGCAGCTGAAATGTGTTACTACTGAACACAATGTTATTTTCTATTGTCCACGGAAAGACTGCTTACCGAAGTGACTCATGCTTATTTTTGTAATATTGGCAAATATGAAGCACTGTCTAGTGTTTTTATTTTTGGTATGTTTGATATGTGGACAAGAAACGGTAAAGGCACTAAAATAATGCCTTGGGGTATGGAGCTTTTAACTCTGCTAAGAATTACATTTTGCTTTATTTCCTACTATTGTTTGTGTTCTGTAGTAAAAAAAATAAATATCCATTAGCTATTGTTGCAGTTATACTTAGTGAGCTGATTTTACATGCTATCACTCAGTACTATCACTCCACGATCATGTTTGTCAACTGCCTTCGCAAAATCCACGTAGACCACATCTACATTATGGTTCTCTTCTTAAGCCACCATAATTTTGTCATAATGGTTTTCTATTTGTGATAAGCATGATCTTCCCACTCAACAGCCATGTTGGTTTGGGTTATGCAGGTCACTCTTCTCATCAAGTTTGTAATTTGGCACATCACCCTTTCAAAGAATTTTATGAGTGATGTTAGTGCTATTAGACCGTAATGTTTTGCCAGTTCTCCTTTTCTGTTTCTATGGAATTAGTGTTTATGTCTCTGATTGCGGGTTCTATCCCCGCCTGTGGTATGGTTTTTTTTTTTATGCCGCATAATTTGTAGGGCAGTCAGAGGTAATAGATAAGCTTTCTGTAGCCACTCGGTTTCTTATTAGTAGACTGCTGAACATTGCTTCATACTGGTCTCCTAAGATTTCACTAATTTCTCTTCAGTTATCAGTATATGAGCTTCTTGCAATTAATGGGCCAATTCCACAGGTGTTTCTTGACTTTTGATTTTATATGTTTAGAAATATTTTTTTTTTTTTTTTTTTGCAATTCTCAGGACAGCTTTTTGCTCCATTAGTCTCTTTTCTGTCTAGTATAAATGTTTAAGTTTCTGCTCTATATCAGTAATCTCTTGGTTTAGATCATCTCTCCTTTGTTCTGACATCATTTAGGCAATTTATTCACATTCTGTACCTTCTACATCCTGTTTCTTTACTGGATCTCCTAGTAGGCTTTTTTAGTGAATCACATTACATAGACTCTGTATGCTTCCATACACTGGTATGGGTTTTATAGCACAGTACACAGAATTATTTCCCAGGAAATGCTTGATAGTACGTACTTTGTTTTTTTTTTGCTTCAGTCAGTTTTCAGATAACTGAAGTAAAATTTACTGAATATTCCTTCTCATAGACTGTTGCTGAAGTTTTTCATGCCTAAATTTATACTTGGTTTTACTTGTTCAAATAAATTTTTCAGAATCCCGTTAGCTCTCTGATCTGTGTCTGTTGGGCTAACACATTTTTAGGGACTATTTTTAGTATGACTCTCTTTACCATCTTCTATTACACATTTGGGAGGTTGAAATTTCTGAAGATATTTCAAACAAGACTCTCAATATTTTCAAGGTAACTATCTACTTTTCTTATATATTCTATGAATTCTTTTGCTGTTGCTGGTAATGGTGTACTGTATATACGTACAAGGATTTACCAAGATTCTTGTTTTCCACTTTAATACCTAGAACTTCTATTATATCATTTGATGAATTCAATAGTTTTGCACAACAATGAGTACTACTCCCTGGGACTTATTTATTCTCTCATGTCTATAAACATTGTAATTTTTGAGGTATATGGTACAGTCATGTATAAGGGAGAGAGGGAGGGAGGTTAAGAGGGTGTATAAATCTAGGATGAAAGACGGGCTTTCAAAACTCACTAGGCATATAAGAGTTTGTTACATCTGCCTTAATGCAGACATGTGATCTTTGATGTGCTGTTGAAGTGTAACCATAGAAATATCTACAATACCAGGGATAGTGAATGGAGAAAAGTGACTTAATGGATGTGCTGTTGGAGTGTATAGTAACTTTTATGAAAGAATACAGGGTAAATCAGTTAGCCAGACTCAAGTCCTGGAGGTGGAAAGGGCAGTGCCTGCACTCTGAAAGACAAGTAGGGATGTTGCAATCCGAGGGTAATCTGAGTGTGATGTTGGCACATTTCTGGAAAGACAGCAATTGACTGAATGATGATAAACGTGTTTTCTTCTTGGGGTCACCATGCCTTGGGGAAAAATGGCTGTTGAATTAAAAAAAAAAAATGGATTCAGGAAAGCTGGTAAGCCAGACATGAGTTTGAGATAGGAAGTTCAGTGCACACAATTTTAGAGTCAGTTAACATGTTGCAGTTCAGTGGGTCAACATTCGACAATAATATTTATACTCTCCTAGAAAGGCAGCTAGGGAGTAAGTTAACATGAACGTATTTTCAAATTTTGAGTTTATACCTTCATGAGAAATGGCTAATGGTAAAAAAAAAAAAACTGTAATCTATTGATTCGTGAAATCATAAAAATACCAACTGGTAGTATACTGTCATTGTCTCCACCAAGGCATTTGTAAACAACATTCAGAATGAATGGGGTTTGAACCCATGGCAAACTGGTCCTGAAACTAGGGAACCAGAGTTCATTAGCCTGCTAGTTTCAGGTCTGGCTTACCATAGGTGTGAACTCCATCTGTTCCACAAGTTACCTTGTATTTCTTTTAACTTTGACAGATTCAGTTTATTTGGCTAATAGCCTTTGTGAAAAATAAGACTGACAATTCCAACAGGCAAGCAAATGGTCGCAGCAAGTAAACACCAAGCACTCACCGAGTAAACACTCAAATGGTCAACTTTCTGGTTGTCAAGGCAAAGCTACTTTGCTTATAAGCCACTGATCAAATAAATAACTAGCCTTGAATACTGCTGAGATTCTTGCAAAACATAGAAATGAATGAAAGAAGTAAATAAATATGGACGTAAAGAGCTATTTATTTTGAGCTTTCACTAATTAGTTGAAGACTAACAAAAGCAAATTTTCATTAAAAACTTTATCAATAATTCCTAAGTACTGTATGCGGGTGTATCTTCAATTCTGCATTCGAGAATCTGACTATGTAAAACAATTTGAGAATTACTGTACTCCTTTTTCAGTATTTTTTTCAGCGCCTTGAGTAATATTACATCGGTAAATATTCATGTTGATATATAAAATTTTCTCCCACAAATACATAAATCTGAAATATATATCAATACACATATACATATGCAACATCTAAGAATATTTAAGATGCTGTTATTAGACACCTGACAGTCCAAGTACAATACAAACTGAAATTGACAAAAATGAAAGAAAATGTGAGCACAAAATAATACTGTAAAGTAATATTTTTTCAAGGAGGGAACTGATGTTTAAATTTACAGGAAACTAAATTAAATACCTAAAGTAATGTACATACATTATATGGTTTACTATGCCAATCACTATGGAATATGTAATGATAATCTGGATAATGATATTGCACTTTCCATATAATTATTACATATTTACACCAGTAACAAAAATCAGTAAAACAAATCAGTGGATGATAATTCCACTTAGGTTCAACAATACAGTAATAGACATTTAAAAAAAAAAATGGCTCTGCATATATATATCAATAATAATGAGCACAATAACAAAATTCCTGCAACTACATCTTAGGCCATTAAATCTATAGTATATAAAAAGTCACTCATTATATTTCTCACAAAAGCATATTATACCATGGGCCTCTTTGTAGTTTTTTCTTTCATAAACAACAATACATGTTACTCATACTGCTGTACAAAATCACAGAGAACATAATGATGCATGTGTGTTAACCCTGTGTTAAACTACACTGGCACTATTTAGGTGTCAGAATAAGTTAAATCAAACCCAGGAGATAATACACATGATAATATTCATGGGAAAAGGTAACCTACTGACTGACTGACTGTTTATCACATGAAGGCCATATTGTACTTATCATATGCACTTTTCCTTCCTAATTTGGCATTAAATTGTCCTAGTAAAAAATAAAAAGTGCAGTACAATAAAAGTACACAATGGCAACTCTCACACCTGAATCATTTACATAGACACTTTCATTAAAGCTTGTGTGGATAAACAAGACCATTATATATAAAAGGGCACCGATACTCTACAATGCTTCGCTCCAAATCAAACCTCACCGACTATTTGAAAATATAACTTACAAGGATGCTTTCACCATTTAATCACTGCCCAGAAGTGACTGTAATCTATTCTACTTCCTTGGTACAAGAAGAAGTTGCCATACAGTAAAAGTCAGATATTTGCTTTGACTGTATAAAATGCTGCTGTATGGTCTCAATTTACACTCTATGGATATTTGGATTTTAATATACAATATCCAACTATCTCAAAAAACTAAATTTCCCATCCTTTTATTTGCAGTAGAGAGAACCTTAAAATCTCAATTATGTAGCATACATGGTCACTGTGGATAGTATTAAAAAAATGAAATAGCATACCTTCCATCTCTCTACACAAAAATGTATTTTGCATTACATTAGTACATATATATTAAAAAACTTAAATAATCCTATTTAGTGTTAGATAATAAACAGCATTTAAGACTGCACAACAACCAGTTCTTCTATAAGTGTACAAAACTTGTTATTCATTAAAACTACAATCAGCAAATTTGTCTCGTGGTAAAGGTCGTACCACACTTTCCTTTTGTAAGACTTCAGGTATTTACTCAATAAGTTATATATAAAGCAAGTAACCTTCAAACTAATAACCTTTATTCTACCTCAAAGGTTTAATGATCACATTTACTCAAGAATACCTAAGGCATCAGCTCATATACGAGAAGTTCAATTTAGATTATATAATAATGATGTATAGTTAGAAAATTCATTGATTGTTTGTGCTTCACTGCCTAATTTAGTCATTAATGGATATCAATGCTTTGTATCATGAATTTTTTAATTATAGTAATTATCACAATAATAAACTGTCATTAATTTAATGCCAAATTGCTTTCAGAGTAGAAATTCTTTTACTTTCCATTCCACAATAGGGTTTTACAATAATAATAAACAACAATAACCATTTCATTTTATCAGAGTAAAGTTCACAATTAAATGTAACCATATCAACCAGCACTGTTTACTTTTCATTACAACAACAATCAAAATAATCTAAAATATATCAACACTTACTGCCCTATTGTAGGTTAATGTTTATGATTACCAAACATTAACTTTCACTGCCCTCTTTTAATGTTCCTGATTAATGTAATTAACACAGCAAATTCCTCCTTCAAAGTAAACACACCACTGTAACTTGTGTAAGTATTAACTACTTTGCTTGCTTCTTCAAAGTAAACACATTATCATGACTTATGAAAGTATTAACTACTTTGCTTGCTTGTGCTTTGTAAGCTTAATTGTGAGATGAGCCAAAACACAATGCGGGCAGGCCATCTCTGGCTGGTCACTGTGATACTGGTCCAGGAGAACCTTAGCTGTGTTGCCCAGTAAGCCAGGAACAGTCATCACCGATGTCTCCATTTGGGGAAGTACTCGTGTCTGTTATTGATAAACAAAATATATGGTTTCACACTTTACATATAACAAATTAAAGCTTGAATAAAATTTTGTTTTAATTTTAATTTTATATAGTGCAAACAGTTTCACTTTTATTCAAGTCATGTCACTCAACAATAGGCTAGGTAAGATTTACTGAAACATACAGTATTACTATATACAAGGTAGAAGACAACCACTCTCTTCAGATTATTAAGATGTGACCCACAACAGTCAACTAACCTCAAGGTGCAATATCTACTTACAGCTAATTAACCCTTTCAGGGTTTCGGCCGTACTAGTACGGCTTATGCACCAGGGTTTTTGACGTACTAGTATGCCTAAATTCTAGCGGCTTCAAATCTAGTGAGAGAAAACGGCAGGCCTACATATGAAAGAATGGGTCTATGTGGTCAGTGTGCGCGGTATAAAAAAAATCCTGCAGCACACAGTGCGTAATGAGAAAAAAAAAACTCTGACCGCGTTTTTGGATTAAAACAGCGACTTTGCACTGTATTTTCGTATGGTATTTATTGTTGTATTCTAGTTTTCCTGGTCTCATTTTATAGAATGGAAGACATATTATAGAAATTGAGATGATTTTGACTGATTTTACAAAGAAAACTACCTTGAAATTGCGCTCAAAGTAGCAGAAATGTTCGACTTTTACCAAAGTTCAAAAGTAAACAAAGCATGCTATGCGTCCAATACACGTCAACTGGTGAGTCTAATATTCTTTCACAAGAGTGCTGATAATATTTATACCATTTCTACACCAATGCAGTAGTCTGCATAACAATAAATCTTCTATTTTTTTGCAAGAATAAAAATTCAAAGTGGAAAGCAAAAGAGTGTAAGAGGGGCATGGGGACGTGACTAATGAACAGAGGAAATGTTATTTTAGTGCCAGGAATGTCTTTCTTGTTTATTTTGGACCCTATTCGGAAATTGGCATCTTTTGAAATTTGTGTGAAATTGGCAAAATTGCTAAATTCTGACCACTTTATTGGATAGTTGAAATCAGTAATTGGGTGGTTTCTTGTACTCATTCGATAGAAAAAATAGAGTTCTAGTGAAATAGTTATGATTTCTGTCGACAAGTACACTGGAATTGGCCGAAAATAGAGCTCAAAGTGGGCAAAATCGCCAATGCGTAAACATCGTCGAGACCGCTAGCTTCGCGAGAGCATAATTCCATAAGTTTTCCATCAAATTTCACACTTTTGGTGTCATTATGATCGGGAAAAAGATTCTCTATCTTTTCATAAGAACAATAATTTTTTTTTTTTTTGAAATTTGGAGGACCCTGAGAACAAGTTTCTGAGAGGGCCTGTCGACCCTGAAAGGGTTAAACAGAGGCAATAAGTGTAAGGAAACTTGCCCATATGTCTTGCCTTACTCAGGATTTGAGCCCAGGTCCTTCAGGATGTGAGCCAATGCTGTACCATTAAGTTACAAGTAACAGATTTGTATTGGAAGATTTGTTCATGCCATTTACAATACAGTACAATTGTTGTTGCTGCTATTGCCTCTTCTATGGCAACTGTACTACTGCTGCTACTACTACAGTGGAACCTCAAATATCGAACTTAATCCGTTCCAGGAGTTAGTTCTAAATTCGAAAAGTCTGAAAAGCAAAGCAATATTTCCCACAAGAAATAATGGAAATGCAGTTAATCTGTTCCAGAAACCCAAAAATATTCACAAAAAAATACATTTTATAGATTCACCTCCACCTCCTCCATACTCTCTCCCTCCAATCTGATATTCAATCTTTCATCACCTAATCTTTTTATCCTCATAACCTTACTCTTTCCTGTGTTCACCTTTAATTTTCTTCTTTTGCACACCCTACCAAATTCATCCACCAAGAGAAGTTGCAGAGATTGGTGGATGAATTTGGTAGGGTGTGCAAAAGAAGAAAATTAAAGGTGAATACAGGAAAGAGTAAGGTTATGAGGATAACAAAAAGATTAGGTGATGAAAGATTGAATATCAGATTGGAGGGAGAGAGTATGGAGGAGGTGAATGTATTCAGATATTAGGGAGTGGACGTGTCAGCGGATGGGTCTATGAAAGATGAGGTGAATCATAGAATTGATGAGGGGAAAAGAGTGAGTGGTGCACTTAGGAGTCTGTGGAGACAAAGAACTTTGTCCTTGGAGGCAAAGAGGGGAATGTATGAGAGTATAGTTTTACCAACGCTCCTATATGGGTGTGAAGCATGGGTGATGAATGTTGCAGCGAGGAGAAGCCTGGAGGCAGTGGAGATGTCATGTCTGAGGGCAATGTGTGGTGTGAATATAATGCAGAGAATTCGTAGTTTGGAAGTTAGGAGGAGGTGCGGGATTACCAAAACTGTTGTCCAGAGGGCTGAGGAAGTGTTGTTGAGGTGGTTCGGACATGTAGAGAGAATGGAGCGAAACAGAGTGACTTCAAGAGTGTATCAGTCTGTAGTGGAAGGAAGGCGGGGTAGGGGTCGGCCTAGGAAAGGTTGGAGGGAGGGGGTAAAGGTGGTTTTGTGTGCGAGGGGCTTGGACTTCCAGCAGGCATGTGTGAGCGTGTTTGATAGGAGTGAATGGAGACAAATGGTTTTTAATACTTGACATGCTGTTGGAGTGTGAGCAAAGTAACATTTATGAAGGGGTTCAGGGAAACCGGCAGGCCGGACTTGAGTCCTGGAGATGGGAAGTACAGTGCCTGCACTCTGAAGGAGGGGTGTTAATGTTGCAGTTTAAAAACTGTAGTGTAAAGCACCCTTCTGGCAAGACAGTGATGGAGTGAATGATGGTGAAAGTTTTTCTTTTTCAGGCCACCCTGCCTTGGTGGGAATCGGCCAGTGTGATAATAAAAAAAAAATAATAAAAATAATTATAGTTTTACATAAACACAACAAATATAGTGTTCAATTATGTATTAATAAATTTAAATAAACATATAAAATAACATTTTACTTACCTTTACTGAAGATTGGTGATGGCATCTGGAAGATAAGGAGGAGAGAGGGAGTTGGAGTTAGTGTTTAGAAGGAGAATCCCCCTCCATGAGGACTTCAGGTATCAAAGCCCTCTCTGGGGTTACTTCCCTTCTCTGTCTTTTAATGCCACTAGGACCAGCTTGAGTCACTGGACCCCTGTCTCACAAAATAACTGTCCACAGTCCTCTGTTTCTGGTGCCTCTTTAAGATTTCCCTAAAATGGGACATGGTTCTGTCACTGAACTTGTTGCAAAGATGACTTGTTTCAGCTTGGTCAGGGTGGTACTTCTCCACAAACATTTGGACATCATTCCACTTGGACATCATTCTACCTCTGTATTATTTCCTTCTTCACATCTATGGTATTTCTCACTTTCTTTACCACAGGGGTATTACTAGCAAGTTTCTTTGGGCCCATTGTAGCTTATTTCACAGTCCCACACGCACTAAACGCAATGAAATAATCATAAAATGTTTGAATGAGAGCACAGGTTAGTGTTCACTCAAGCATCAACAAAACCAGACTGGCTCACGGCGTCTGTGCGGGGACGCGGGCAGAGCAGGCTGCCGGACAGGTCCAGTACCCAGCGAGTTTGATAATAGGGACAAAGTTGCTTTGAAAAAAGGGTTCTATTTTCGAAGTTCGATAAGTGATACGTTCGAAATTTGAGGTTCCACTGTATATTGTTATGCCGCCAACACTGCTGTTGCTGCTGCTGCTGCTGCTACTACTACTACTATTAATACAACTGCATTCCACATAGTCCTATGACTAACTTTAGGGCCTGACTTAACATCCCAAGCCTTAGCCTAATCTTAGCCTGACCAAGAGTGCATGGAACTTCACTGAAGTTATATCTACACCCTATATTCACCATTACCAAAGTTTGTCAGACTCTTTTCTTTCTTTCTTTCAATGCACCAGCCGTATCCCACTGAAGTAGGGTGGCCCAAAAAGAAAAAGAAAAGTTTCTCTTCATAAATTTAGTAATGTCTACAGGAGAAGGGGTTACTAGCCCCTTGCCCCTGGCATTTTAGTCGCCTCTTACAACACGCATGGCTTACGGAGGAAGAAGTCTGTCCCACTTCCTCATGGAGATATGAGGAAATAAACAAGAACAAGAACCAGTAAGAAAAAAAGAAAACCCAGAGGGGTGTGTGTGTATATATATACATGCTTGTACATGAATTTGTAGTGTGACCTAAGTGTAAGTAGAAGTAGCAAGATGTATCTGAAATCTTGCATGATTATGAGAGAAAAAAAGACACAAGCACTCCTACCATCATGTAAAACAATTACAGGCTTCCATTTTACACTAATCAATACTGTATAGTCATTATGACCAAGTTAGCATAAGAAGAAGTTGCATCTGCTATTTGAATGTATATTTGTGAACCATCTAGGTAGTAGGTTGGTGGACAGCAGCTGCCCAGGGAGGTACTACCATCCTGCCAAGTGAGTGTAGAACGGAAGCCTGTAATTGTTTTACATGGTAAGATCTCTGGTGTCTTTTTTCTGTCTCATAAATATGCAAGATTTCAGGTATGTCTTGCTACTTCTACTTACATTTAGGTCACATTACACATGCATATACAATCATATATATATATATATATATATATATATATATATATATATATATATATATATATATATATATATATATATATATATATATACCTAGGTAGTAGGTTGGTAGACAGCAACCGCCCAGGGAGGTACTACCGTCCTGCCAAGTGAGTGTAAAACGAAAGCCTGTAATTGTTTTACATGATGGTAGGATTGCTGGTGTCCTTTTTTCTGTCTCATGAACATGCAAGATTTCAGGTACATCTTGCTACTTCTACTCACACTTAGGTCACACTACACATACATGTACAAGCACATATATACACACCCCTCTGGGTTTTCTTCTATTTTCTTTCTAGTTCTTATTCTTGTTTATTTCCTCTTATCTCCATGGGGAAGTGGAACAGAATTCTTCCTCCGTAAGCCATGCGTGTTGTAAGAGGCGACTAAAATGCCAGGAGCAAGGGGCTAGTAACCTCTTCTCCTGTATATATTACTAAATGTAAAAGGAGAAACTTTCGTTTTTCCTTTTGGGCCACCCCGCCTCGGTGGGATACGGCCGGTGTGTTGAAAGAAAGAAAGATATATATATATACACCCTTCTGGGTTTTCTTATATTTTCTTACTAGGTCTTGTTCCCATTTATTTCCTCTTATCTCCATGGGGAAGTGGAACAGAATTATTCCTCAGTAAGTTATGCGTGTCATAAGAGGCGACTAACATGCCAGGAGCAAGGGGGTAATAACCCCTTCTCCTGTATACATTACTAGTTAAAAAGAGAAACTTTTGTTTTTCTTCTTAGGCCTCCATGCCTCAGTGGGATAGATCTAGTTTGAAGGAGGGAAAAAAAATTAAGAACCAGCTTGATTTTTATATAAAGTCAATGAAAGCAGAGCTGTATTGTACTATGGAGACTAGTTTAAACTATCTTATAAATTAATACTGTCCACACAATGAAGATTTAAGTTCAGGACCACTAAACTTCAAGTTTAATAAAATAAACAAGCCACTATTACACAATAAATTGTTAAAAAAAAAAAAAAAAAAAAAAAAAAAAAAAAAAACTAAGGCTAGATTTGACTTCATCACACTGTTAGTTCTTGCATTTTCATTTAACATGCAAAATATCAAGCACTAAAGATAAGCACTATTAGACACATGTAGACCAAATATATTAAACAAAAAATATGCACTCTATATCAGAAAAAATTAATGTGAAGAGCAAGAGAAAATTAAAAAAAGAGAGGATATACAGCCCATGCTTTCCTTAACCAAATTTTTTTCTTCAACACGTTGGCTGTCTCCCACCGAGGCAGGGTAACCAAAATATTCTACATAAATTTTTGCACCGCTATTGTGTGTGTTTAAGTTTTAAGGTTAAAACAATTTATAGGAAAAAATTATTTATCCAGTGTGAAAAATCTGAAGTATTTATTAATCTATACATTAATAAATTTGACTGAAAAAATATTTATAATATATGTAGTACCTTGAAATCTTTCTGAGTGAAATGATGTCCACAAGTAAATAAGACACAATCTTTTTCATGCTCTTTGGGGACCTTGCCTCCACCTTTTGGTTTGTGGCTACCACTAGATATAGAGCCTCTTGTTTCTGCCTTTTTACCATGGGCACTGTCATCTTTTTGAAGCTTGGCTATATCTTCCTGTGTCAAGTTAATGCTGTCTGAACCCTTTTTTGTTAGTACATCTAGGGCCATGTCCAACTGACTGGTCTCTTCATTGAATGCAGAGGTGGACTTGCTGCCCTGGCTGGGCTCAGCACCAGGCTGAATACCACTGATGAGAGCCAAAGCATCCACATATTCCCCTCCAGCACCTCCTGTTACAAAAAATAATAAAGCAAATAATATGTAATAATCCTTTCTGTATTTCTACTGGATGGTGTTCATGGAACTACTACCTTAAAATATTTAGCTGCTTAACTTGCTTCAGTCACATGCACCCTGACAAGATAATTCCTGCCTCCCATCTGGTCTAGGGGTTTTCCTATGATGGTCTCTACACCAGAATGAGTGGTGCCTTTAAAGGATACTAAATAACAGGCACATTTCTCTATACTGTTCTGCAAAACAAACTATAAGAGATAATGAAAATGGCAACAATAGGCTTTTATTCATAAAACTAATTTAGTGTCCCCCTACTCTTAACAAAATTATAGAGCAGGTGAAACTCAAATCCATGACAGTCAAGCCCTAAACTCACAGACCACTATCATTGTTGGCACACGAATGCAGACGAGATATTCAGTCTTATAAGTATGGAATGCTTATCAACATATGTAACACTAACACTATCACTCCTAATGACATTTGCTCTATACTTGTTTACTGGATATCTTGTCTGCATTTGTGTATCAATAATAAGGTGGATAAATTAGCCATTTCCTATGAATAAAAGCCTTTATATACTATTTTTTTTTTTATAATTTATCCCCTTAGTTACAGGACATACTACAGTATTATAAATATGGCTCATAGTGATCCAACAATTAATGTAGGCAAGTGCTGGAAGAACTACACAACTGATGACTACATTGCAATTATCAAAGAGGCAATTGACAAAATGAAGGAGTTGACCAATGAAGCTGTGGTCAAAGGCGATTAATTCTCCTGAGGGGTTTTCTAATGCTGCTAATGAGTACTGGTAGCTTGAAAAAAGGTTTTGAAGATATATAGTGGAGGCAAATGTAGAGCAACTGTTAGAAATACAAGACAAAGAGCTGACAAATAAGGAAATGGATGAGATGCAGAGATCAAGGAAGATGAAAAACATAGTGAAGATGAGAATATGGTTCTAAAACTAACAGAATAATTCTAAATTTGATGTCAAAGTACAGTTGACCCCCGATTAACGATATTTTTTCATTCCAGAAGTATGTTCAGGTGCCAGTACTGACCGAATTTGTTCCCATAAGGAATATTGTGAAGTAGATTAGTCCATTTCAGACCCCCAAACATACACGTACAAACGCACTTATATAAATACACTTACATAATTGGTCACATTAGGAGGTGATCGTTAAGCGGGGGTCCACTGTATAGGATAAATTATTACATTCATGGAGAAGAGCTAAACCCATAAAGGTTATACAGTGCCTGAGAAACAGTGGTAATCAAATTTGATCTGAGGAAGGCAAGGGTAGCTCAAATTCATTAAATCAAGAGCCCTCCACCAGCATCAAGGCTTTTAATTTAAAGGGAGTGTAAAGTACAGTTCTAGTAACATGAGGGACTCTTATGCTAGACACCAAGGTTGAACTCCTTCAGTACTTTTTCATTTATAACTGGAAAGACAAACAGAGAGGCTGCAAATATTGTATACAAATAAGTTAGCAAGGTCAATGAATATTAGCACTTACCAGCCTGGAGATGACTGATAACAGAGGTACACAAATTGAGGCAAAACTTAGTTGATAATTGACTGAGCACCTTCATGGCTGGGTCACTGTTCGGGTCATCAGTGGCTTCACTATCATTCGGTGCACCATCACTGTAGAAAAAAATGTGTCATGCTACCGTGCATGCTTGAGGCTGATATAATATAGGGACTAACATGAATATTAACACTGCAACATGTTTGAGAGCTTTTGTGTAAAACAATGTAATACTGTTTAACTCAATGTCATCTCTCACTAAGGTAGGGTGACCCAAAGAAGAAAACACATTCTTCTTATTCTTTCAACTAACCGGCCATATTCCACTGAAGCAGGGTGGCCCAAAAAGAAAAATGAAAGTGAGAAACTTTCATTTTTTTTCACTATCTTTATTCAATCACCATCTTTCAAGAAGTGTGTTCACTTCACGATCAGATTACAACATTTGTTTTTATATACTGTACTAAGCAGTACTAACAAGGAACTACATTTAATATCTACCAGTGTTCTTGACTCACGAAATCGTAACGACACGATTGCAAACAAACCATACCACGGGCGGGGATAGAACCAGTGATCAGAGTCATAAAACTCCAGACCGACACGCTAGCCACTGGGCCAGCTGGCTACAACAAGACTCGTCCAACTAGGTATATTTATACACCATAGGAAGGTTAGCATAGGCACCACTGTGACTGCAAATGCCTGTTTTTACAGACGAATCTCCTGCCAGCATGGCCCTGACTAACTAGCTCTAGCTCAAGTCCCCTCAAAGCTGTTATCATGACTCACGAAACTGTAATGACACAGTTACAAACAAACCATACCACGGGCGGGGATAGAATCCGTGATCAACGAGTCATAAAACTCTGATGACGGCTTTGAGGGAACTCGAGCTAGAGCTAGTCACAGTGGTGCCTATGCTAACCTTCCTATGGTGTATAAATACATCTAGTTGGACCAATCTTGTAGCCAGCTGGCCCAGTGGCTAGCACGTCGGTCTGGAGTTTTATGACTCAGATCGCGAGTTCTATCCCCGCTCGTGGTATGGTTTACCAGTGTTCTGTTAGAGTGCATTTTTATGACAAAACACAATCACCATTGCACCTTCATAAATGCTGATGACATTTTCCCTCTAAAACAATTTTTTATTCATATACATAACCTTTAATAAGGCACATCTTCCTTAGCTTTAGCAACATGGGCACATAAAATAGTACACTTACCTGCTCCTGCATAATTAAGTACCCAGAGAAATACAGAACTTTTGTCCTGCTGTACAATTTAACATTCTTCCTGACAAGAATAAAAAGGGCTAATCTGTTCTTTTATCTTTTTCTTCATTCTCCTAAATCCAAATCTGGATATAATATTTATCATGTTACCTTCAACATGTCATTCCCATTAGGATCACTCCATCTTTTAGTTCTGTCCGACTGCAATATTTCAACAGTGAAAAAAAAATCTGGTCTATTGTGTAACTAGGTAGGTATTAGAATAACTTAAAAGAAAAATAGCATGAGTGGGATTATTACAATTATGAGGAAGTGCTAAGCCTGTATGGGTTATACAGCACCTGGGTAATGGGAGATAATCAAGTATGATCTCGGGAAGGGGGAGGGTGGCTCCAATTCCTTGAAACAAGATACCTTCACCAGCATCAAGGCACCATCCCCCTCCCTTTGAAGGGACAACTGGGAAATTCTTTGAAATATACAGTACTGATAATATAGGTATGCACTGAAAAGAAGCAATACACAGGTGCAGGTAATGAGAAACAAAAGCATTTAGCAACTTGGCCTGGCCTATTTCATCACATACAATACTTCAAAATGAATACTTCCATCAGTTTCAAGTAAATCACAAACAATAGCCAATTAGTTAAGGTAGGACTAGTATCTCATAAAAGACTGCATGATTAGGGTCAATAACAAACTAAAATATGTAGGCAGTATACTGACCCACCAGCTGTTGTTTCAGGAGGCAGAAATGTAAACATAAATGCAAATTTTGTTGTGCTTTATTTGGTGCAGAACTCCCATAGACAAAATTCCAAATGGATGGGTTTACTACTGCTCATGAGTGTACATACAAGAGTTTTTTAAATTAATCATTTAGTACCCTATTTAGTAAATTACAACTTGAAAACAAGCTAAATTTTCCATTCTCCAATTTAAGAATCATTCCAGGTTTGCAAGGCATTAAATGCAACAAACAAGAATTAAAGCATTAACATTGCAAGTTGAAATTGTTAATTTTAATTCATGCTTGCCGAGCATCGCCACTGACCCAAAGAGTAGTAGTGCCAAAGGGTAGACAGTGCGGGGAAGGTGCATGAGCAAGAGGTCTTCCAACTGTGCCAATGGGAGGGCGTGCGACAACCAAAGAGAGATACCCTCCTGGAGAACGTGCCTCATGCCTGTCTGCGACTCTTCTGTCTGTAGTCTCAAGTAGTGATCTATTATCCGCACTGCTTCAGCAACCAAGCTATTTATGTGAGGAGAGATACAGGTAACTAGTTATTTTATGGGAACATTAGGGAATATTATTAAAACTACCTATGATGAAGTGAAAACAGTATAATAAATATAACAAATCTAAGCAAAAACTGCAACTGAGAAGAAAACAATTTTCTCTAAAATATACATCATAGGCAAGTGACTGTCTTCTGACTCAGAAACTTTCTACAGTTACAGCTACATCAATACAGTAGTCTCTCTTATCCAGAAACCAGATACAGTATGTAGAAGTTTTAGGTGCCAGTACTCAAAACTTGGAATTTTCAATCTTTCCACTATTTGTAGGTAATTACATAATGTTGCCATGAGATGGGATTAGTTTTATGTTATGCCATGATGTTTCAGTTAACTGCCAATACACAATGATTGTGTAAACATTATCCCTGAATATTTTACTACTTGATATGTCATATCCTGCCTGTAGGCAGGCGATGGCTATGAAAGCTATGACAATATTTTTTCATTTTTTTTTCCACATTTTGACTTTGTTTTGTTCTTTGATTTAACTACTTTTTTAACACAATGGCTGTCTCCTGCCAAGATTGGGTATCTCAGAGAAGAAAACACATTCACTAAATTGGTGTCTTTCCAGAAGTGTGCTGACATCACAATCAGATTATCCCTCTGACTACAACATCCCCATCCCTCCTCCAGAGTGCAGGCACAACCCTTCCCACCTCCTCCATTCACTTCTAACACCCACGCAAGCATGCTAGATGCTCAAGCTCCTGAAACTTAACGCCTTTGGTACTCCCTTCTTCCATCCATTCCTGGGATGATCCCTTCCCCATCTACCTTCCACCAAGGTTTAAACATCATTATCATCTTATTCCAATCCATCCTCTCTGCATGCTCTAACTATACCTAAAGAACCCCTCCTCAGCTCTCTGAATTATACCCTTGGTCACCCCAATTTTTTTTTTTAACAAACCAGCCATATCCTGCCAAAGCAGGGTGACCCAAAAAGAAAAACACAAGTCTTTCTTTCTACATTTAGGAATTTATACAGGAGAAGGGGTTACTAGTCCCTTGCTCCTGGCATTTTAGTCACCTCTTACAACGCACATGGCTTATAGAAGAAGAATTCTTTTCCATTTCCCCACGATGTGTCTTAATTTCTACACTCCAAATTCTCTTCATCATAATCATATCACACATTGCTCTCAGAAATGACATCTCCATTACCTCTAGCCTCCTATTTGCTGCAGCTTTCAAAGCCCATGCTTAACATTCATATAAAAATGTTGGTATTGCTATACTCTGGCACATTCCCCTTTTTGACTTCACAGATAAACTTCTTTATTACCAAAAATACTTCAAGATATCACTCACCTTTATCCCCTCATCTATTCATTGGTCACCTTATATTATTACTACATTGAAATGCTATAAAATATTGCAGACTGTATGCTGCGAGTCTCAGTATTCTGGAAAATGAGCATGCTTTTTCATCACTGATTTTACTGTAATAGTGTTGCAACTGGAATGACAAAAAGGAACTTTATAAACAAACTAGAAAGATCTGGGTATTAAATAAACTCATTTCTTTTACCAACCTTTTCTCTGGAGGAGAACTGTTTTGTTTATTTTGACTAGAATGACCTTCATCCTTTATATCCTTTTCTAGTGAAGTTTCTTTGGCACCATCATTTGCTTCTTGTACTTGATCACTCTCTCTCTTATAGAGCTCATTACTCTGTGTCAAGAGGGCACAAAGGTGGTGGTGCATTGCTTGACTATACTGTCTCTCCAAGGTGTAGAGTGTAGCCAGGGCCTGGTGAGCTTCTGCTTCTTGCAGCTATAAAAATAATAAAGCAGCAAATCATTTAAACTTTTTAAAATTAATGCCAGTCATTAAGGATTCTGTTAGGCATTAATCTTATATACAGGGAAAACCACTAATCCCATAATGGTCAGACAAACTCAGGGAATAGAAAGTAAGCAAATCTGACTCAAGGAGAGGATAGCTTCAATTTCTTAGATCAAAATTATTTTTTATTTTTACAAAAATTTTACAGACTAAGTGCTGTTATCCTACTTCAACTCATTTCAAAGCCCAGCCCTATCTAAGGTATACTACCATCCAACAGGATGCAACCCACACCATAGGCTAACACCCAGGTACCTACTTACAGCAAGGTGAACATGGGCAGCAAGTGTAAGGAAACATGACCGAGGCTTTCAGACAATTTTCCATGAAAGATAAGGGAAACAAAAGGAGGTAGAGAAACCAATGGACCATGACAGATGAACACCTCTGATGTACTAAGAATGTATGTAGGTGCAAAAAATTAACTAGATATAGGCAAAAGGGTGATACAAGGAGGCAGATACAATTAGATGTTGAGGCTTAAACCAGGTGAAATGCCTCCATGTACAAGATGAGAATAATTTTCTTTTCTTTGGGATGCAAATATAATTCAGTTGTAGCAGTAAAAAGCATGATATTACCTCTTCATTTTAAGATGATACCCTTTATAGTAAAGAAAGGTAAAGAACGGTGAAAATAACAAATAAAAGTTTTAGAAAATGCTACTGTACGGGATTTACAGTAAACCATCAATTTGATAGACTAATAGGTGGCATCTTTTATATCAGAATGTTAAAAATATAGTAAAAAAAGCTATAAAGTACTCAACTGAATACCTAAAATAATACTGTACACATAATTTACAGATATACTGCAATAAACATTGACAATAAAGGAATTAAAAGTACAATTTAACCAGTGGATTTTCCCTATAATTCTAAGTCTGTTATATCGAGGGTATATAGTACAATTTATTTTTGTGGCTGTTCAAAGAAAACTTACAATATTTGTGATGTTTTTGACATTATAACTGCTGTGGAGAAAAGTCAATGCAGTGTGTAAGGTGCAGTCACCATAAACTCCATCATCCTCATCATCCCCTCTGTTTGCTCCTTTTTCATCCATAGGGGGGTCTATCATATCCAGCCGAATTTGACTTAACCACCAGTGAGCTCCAGCTTTCGGCTATGGAATGAAAAAGGATTAAAATTATACATTACATATACAATTTAACCACTTGCTAATTAATTACACTCCAAGGGCTTTTGTGATCTCTCAATCATATTCTCAGTAATAGTTACTACCCTATGGAAAGTGATTGAGAAATCACAAAAAGTGCCTGAAATTTATTTCAGTTTCAAAGAGGTTAGTGTATATTATTATATCATTAGTTTGATGTGATCTTATCCTATGTATTACATATGGCTGCACAGTTATAAGCTTGAGAAGTAAACTCATACTTTAAGGTCAGCTTTTTTTTTTTTAACACAATGGCTGTCTCCCAACGAGGCAGGGTGACCCAAAAAATTCATTCTAATGAGGACATTAGAGCACTCCAGGATGATTTGAACAGACTGATGCAGTGGTCGGAGAAGTGGCAGATGCAGTTTAATATAGACAAATGCAAAGTTCTAAATGTTGGACAGGAAAATAACCATGCCACATATAAACTAAATAATGTAGCTCTTAATAATATGGATTGCAAAAAGGATTTAGGAGTTCTGGTTAGCAGTAATCTGAAACCAAGATAATAGTGCATAAGTGTTCGCAATAAAGCTAACAGAATCCTTGGCTTCACAGCAAGAAGTATAAATAATAGAAGTCATCAGGTTGTTCTTCAACTCTATATATCTTTGGTTAGGCCTCATTTAGATTGTGCTGCACAGTTCTGGTTACCATATTACAGAATGGATATAATTGCACTGGAAAACGTACAAAGGAGGATGACAAAGTTGATTCCATGTATCAGAAATCTTCCCTATGAGGACAGGCTGAGGGCCCTGAATCTGCACTCTAGAAAGGCATAGAATTAGGGGAGAGATGACCAAGGTGTATGAATGGAAAACAGGAATTAATAAAGGGGATGTAAATAATGTGCTAAAAATATCTAACATAGACAATGGACTTGCAGCAATGGTTTTAAATTGGAAAAATTCAGATTCAGGAAGGATATAGGAAAGCATTGGTTTGATAATAGAGTTGTGGATGAGTGGAACAAACTCCCAAGTACCGTCATAGAAGCTACGATGTTGTGTAGTTTTAAAAATAGGTGGGATAAATACATGAGTGGGTGTGGGTGGGTGTGAGCTGAACCCAACTAGCTTGTGCTGCTAGGTCAGATGATGTGCCCCTCCTTTAAGTGATGTGTCTGACCTCACTAGGTCAGTGAGCTTAAGCCGGTAGGAGAACTGGACCTGCCTCGCATAGGCCAGTAGGCCTGTTGCAGTGTTTCTTCTTTCTTATGTTCTTATGTTAGTCTCTGTATTGGACTGAAGAAGCCATTGGCTGGCAAAACTTTTCCTCAATAAGGATTCTGAAAAGTTGCACAAGTGTTTCATTCTCCAGAACACAGTGAAAAAAAGCATTGTGGCCATAAATACAATTTGAGAAGTGTCAATCTGTGGCCCACAACTTTTCAAATCTCTAGTCTTGCAATAATTCCTATACAATTTAGGAGACCTTGTCTGGGACTGAGCCACAGAGACAATGATCACAAATGGGATTATTAACCCTTTCAGCCTCCATGCTGTAGATCTACGGCTTTGAAGCCAGGGTTCAAACTGTAGATCTACACCATGAGCTCAGCTCACTCAGGTAACCTGTAAGCGGTAAATTTGGGCCTAGATACGAGAGAACACGTCTATGTAGTAAGTGTGCACCACATAAAACAAATCCTACAGCATGCAGTGCATAATGAGAGAAAAAACTGTGACTGTAATTTTGGATTAAAACAGTGATTTTGCGGTGTTTTTTCGTATGTGTTTTACAGTTGTATTCATGACTTCTTGGTCTCATCTGATACAATGGAAATAGAGATGATTTTGATTGGTTTTAGTACTGAAAATGGCTTGAAACTGAGCTCAAAGTAGTGGAAATGTTAAATTTTTGCCGATTTTCAAGAGTAAACAAATGTCACCACAAGTCTAATACGCGTCAGCTGGTGGATCTAATATACTTTCACGAATGTGCTGATATTATTTATACATTTACTACAATATTGCATAGCAGTAAATCTTCTATTTTTTAGTGTGGATAAAAATTCATTATTGTAGGTAGTAGGTTGGTAGACAGAAGCCGCTCAGGGAGGTACTACCATCCTGCCAAGTGAGTATAAAACGGAATCCTATAATTGTTTTACATGATGGTAGGATTGCTGGTGTCTTTTTTTTCTGTCTCATGAACATGCAAGATTTCAGGTACATCTTGCTACTTCTACTTACACTTAGGTCACACTACACATGCATGTACAAGCATATATACACATCCCTCTGGGTTTTCTTCTATTTTCTTTCTAGTTCTTGTTGTTGTTTATTTCCTCTTATCTCCATGGGGAAGTGGAACAGAATTCTTCCTCCGTAAGCCATGTGTGTTGTAAGAGGCGACTAAAATGCCGGGAGCAAGGGGCTAGTAACCCCTTCTCCCGTATAAATTATTAAATTTAAAAAGAGAAACTTTCGTTTTTCTTTTTGGGCCACCCTGCCTTGGTGGGATACGGCCAGTTTGTTGAAAAAAAAAAAAATTTACTACAATATTGCATAGCAGTAAATCTTCTACTTTTTAGTGTGGATAAAAATTCATTATTGTAGGTAGTAGGTTGGTAGACAGCAGCCGCTCAGGGAGGTACTACCGTCCTGCCAAGTGAGTATAAAACGGAATCCTGTAATTGTTTTACATGATGGTAGGATTGCTGGTGTCTTTTTTCTGTCTCATGAACATGCAAGGTTTCAGGTAAGTCTTGCTACTTCTACTTACACTTAGGTCACACTACACATACATGTTGTACAAGCATATATATACACACCCTTCTGGGTTTTCTTCTATTTTCTTACTAGTTCTTGTTCTTGTTTATTTCCTCTTATCTCCATGGGGAAGTGGAACAGAATTCCTCCTCTGTAAGCCATGCGTGTTGTAAGAGGCGACTAAAATGCCAGGAGCAAGGGCCTAGTAACCCCTTCTCCTGTATAAATTACTAAATTTAAAAAGAGAAACTTTCATTTTTCTTTTTGAGCCACCCTGCCTTGGTGGGATACAGCCGGTTTGTTGAAAAAAAAAAAAATATTAATAGAAAATCAAAATAGAATTCATTTGTAAAGCCTGAAAATATAACTAATGAACAGAGAAAATGTTAGTTTAGTGCCAGGAATGCCCGTGCTGTTTATTCTGGACCCTATTTTGAAACTGGAACATTTTGAACTTTGTGTTAAATTGGCCAAATCACCAATTTCCGATCACTTTATTCAGTAGTTGGAACAGTTGACTGGGCAATTTCGTGTGCTCAATTGATAAAATAGAAGTAATACTAGCGAAACAGCTAAGAATTCGGTCATCTGGAATAATGTAATTGGCCTAAAATGGGAGTCAATGTCAGCAAAATTACCAATGCGTAAATGTCGCTGACGCATCAGAATTCACGAGAGCTTAATTTCATCAATTTTCCATAAAATTTCATATTTTTTGCTTTATTACCTTCAGAAAAAGATTCTCTACCATTTCATAAGAAAAAATAATTTTTTTTTTTTGAAAATTCTTGGACCCTGGCTGTCACTCTGAGATTTGGCCTCTGGATCTTCAAAAGGTTAACAGACATAACAAGTATACACTGTATACAGTGGAACCCCCAGATTAAGATGTCATCGGATTAAGTAAAAATCGGATTAAGCAACGTTTTTGTGTCAAAATATTGGCTCGGTTAACGACACGGAACTCGGTTAAAGTCATTCGTCCCGAACGTATCCGCATGCCCGGACACTCCATGTACAGCCAGAGTGCCATTGTTTACCAGGCAGTGAGGACGATTCCATGTGTACATGCGATACATTTTGTATTATTCCATTGTTTTTAGTGCTTGTAACTGCTAAATAAGCCATCATGGGCCCAAAGAAAGCTTCAAGTGCCAACCCTTTAGTAAATTATTATTATAATCAAAAAGAAGCGCTAAGCCACAAGGGCTATACAGCGCTGCAGGGTAGGGAAGGAAGCGAGGGTATTGGATGGCAGAAGGGAGGAGGGATGATCAGTAGGTTACAGAAAACAGCGGGGAAGGGGATAGTACGGGGGTAGAGGGTAGCAAGAGATTGAAGTAGAAAGGGCTGAAAGTATCAGAATTTGTGAAGTCAGTTAGTTGTTGTCAAAAAGTCAATGAGAGAGTCTGGATGAAAGGTGGGTCCATCAGCGAGAAGGGAAAATAAAGAGAGAGCAGCAGAGCGAAGACGACGACGGAGGTAAATTCTGCGTGCTCGTTGATAAAGTGGGCAGTCCAACAGAATGTGGCTGACTGATAATGGAACTTGGCAATTCTCACAGAGAGGAGCAGGGCGCCTCTCCATGAGATATCCATGAGTAAGACGAGTATGGCCAATGCGAAGACGGGAGAGAGTAGTCTCCCAACCTCGACACTGGTGATAAGAAGACGGCCAGTAACCTATACTCGGTTTAATAGATTGAAGTTTGTTGCCGAGCATAGTAGACCAATGTTGTTGCCAACGGGTGTGAAGTTGGGAAGATATTGCAGCAAAATAGTCCGTAAATGGAATACCTCTACATGAAACTGGTAGGTCATGTACTGCTGACCACGCAGCAATGTCTGCAACCCTTTGGTAAAGAGAGTGAGAAACACTATAGAATTCAAGAAAAAGTTTGTAGAAAGATATGAAAGTGGTGGTGGTAGAGGGTGGTAGTGATGTTGGTACACCAGCCAGGGTACTTCCCCACATACCAGCCAGGGTACTTCCCCACACACCAGCCAGGGTACTTCCCACATACCAGCCAGGGTACTGCCCCACACACCAACCAGGGTACTTCCCCACACACCAGCCAGGGTACTTCCTCACATACCAGCCAGGGTACTTCCCCATACACATGATTTGATTTGAGTGGGACTTTTGCACGAGTGAATAGAATTTTTTTATTTTTTTTTTTTATTATCACACTGGCCGATTCCCACCAAGGCAGGGTGGCCCGAAAAAGAAAAACTTTCACCATCATTCACTCCATCACTGTCTTGCCAGAAGGGTGCTTTACACTACAGTTTTTAAACTGCAACATTAACACCCTTCCTTCAGAGTGCAGGCACTGTACTTCCCATCTCCAGGACTCAAGTCCGGCCTGCCGGTTTCCCTGAACCCCTTCATAAATGTTACTTTGCTCACACTCCAACAGCACGTCAAGTATTAAAAACCATTTGTCTCTATTCACTCCTATCAAACACGCTCATGCATGCCTGCTGGAAGTCCAAGCCCCTTGCACACAAAACCTCCTTTACCCCCTCTCTCCAACCTTTCCTCGGCCGACCCCTACCCCGCCTTCCTTCCACTACAGATTGATACACTCTTGAAGTCATTCTGTTTCGCTCCATTCTCTCTACATGTCCGAACCACCTCAACAACCCTTCCTCAGCCCTCTGGACAACAGTTTTGGTAATCCCGCACCTCCTCCTAACTTCCAAACTACGAATTCTCTGCATTATATTCACACCACACATTGCCCTCAGACGTGACATCTCCACTGCCTCCAGCCTTCTCCTCGCTGCAACATTCATCACCCATGCTTCACACCCATATAAGAGCGTTGGTAAAACTATACTCTCATACATTCCCCTCTTTGCCTCCAAGGACAAAGTTCTTTGTCTCCACAGACTCCTAAGTGCACCACTCACTCTTTTCCCCTCATCAATTCTATGATTCACCTCATCTTTCATAGACCCATCCGCTGACACGTCCACTCCCAAATATCTGAATACATTCACCTCCTCCATACTCTCTCCCTCCAATCTGATATTCAATCTTTCATCACCTAATCTTTTTGTTATCCTCATAACCTTACTCTTTCCTGTATTCACCTTTAATTTTCTTCTTTTGCACACCCTACCAAATTCATCCACCAATCTCTGCAACTTCTCTTCAGAATCTCCCAAGAGCACAGTGTCATCAGCAAAGAGCAGCTGTGACAACTCCCACTTTGTGTGTGATTCTTTATCTTTTAACTCCACGCCTCTTGCCAAGACCCTCGCATTTACTTCTCTTACAACCCCATCTATAAATATATTAAACAACCACGGTGACATCACACATCCTTGTCTAAGGACTACTTTTACTGGGAAATAATTTCCCTCTTTCCTACATACTCTAACTTGAGCCTCACTATCCTCGTAAAAACTCTTCACTACTTTCAGTAACCTACCTCCTACACCATACACTTGCAACATCTGCCACATTGCCCCCCTATCCACCCTGTCATACGCCTTTTCCAAATCCATAAATGCCACAAAGACCTCTTTAGCCTTATCTAAATACTGTTCACTTATATGTTTCACTGTAAACACCTGGTCCACACACCCCCTACCTTTCCTAAAGCCTCCTTGTTCATCTGCTATCCTATTCTCCATCTTACCCTTAATTCTTTCAATAATAACTCTACCATACACTTTACCAGGTATACTCAGCAGACTTATCCCCCTATAATTTTTGCACTCTCTTTTATCCCCTTTGCCTTTATACAAAGGAACTATGCATGCTCTCTGCCAATCCCTAGGTACCTTACCCTCTTCCATACATTTATTAAATAATTGCACCAACCACTCCAAAACTATATCCCCACCTGCTTTTAACATTTCTATCTTTATCCCATCAATCCCGGCTGCCTTACCCCCTTTCATTTTACCTACTGCCTCACGAACTTCCCCCACACTCACAACTGGCTCTTCCTCACTCCTACAAGATGTTATTCCTCCTTGTCCTATACACGAAATCACAGCTTCCCTATCTTCATCAACATTTAACAATTCCTCAAAATATTCCCTCCATCTTCCCAATACCTCTAACTCTCCATTTAATAACTCTCCTCTCCTATTTTTAACTGACAAATCCATTTGTTCTCTAGGCTTTCTTAACTTGTTAATCTCACTCCAAAACTTTTTCTTATTTTCAACAAAATTTGTTGATAACATCTCACCCACTCTCTCATTTGCTCTCTTTTTACATTGCTTCACCACTCTCTTAACCTCTCTCTTATTGCCTGGGAAGCATTGAAAATTGGGTTGGGCAAATACAATTCTGTTAGTGGGATGGTTTGTGAATGACCTGCCTAGTATGGGCCAACAGGCCTGCTGCAGTGTTCCTGCTTTCTTATGTGCAAACATTTATGGATGAACATCACCCTGACACAGCTGTTGCAGGCTGTGCTGGCAACATCTACAATGACAATGTTATGTCTTATTTTAGGGAAATCTTAGAGATGCCAGAAACAGAGCTCCCTGGACAGATATTTAGTGCCACAGGTGTGCAGTGACTCTCAAGCTGGTCCTAGTGACATTAAAAAACAAAGAAGGAAAGTAACCCCAGAAAAGGACTTGGTACCTGAAGTCTTCATGGAAGGGGATTCCCCTTCCAAACAATAGTACACCTCCATTCTCTCCCCTCCTCCCGTCTCATCACTCATCGATAAATCTTCAATAAAGGTAAGTGTCATTTTAGTAATGTTTTACTCTGCATGTCTCATTGTTTTCTGTGTAGGGAAATGTATATTTCATGTAAAAAAATTATTTTGTTTAATACTTTTGGGTGTCTGGAACAGATTAATTGGATTTCCATTATTTCTTATGGGGAAAATTAATTTGGATTAAGTCAGATTCAGTATAAGACACTCTCTCTGGAATGGATTAATTACATTATCTCAGGGTCCACTGTACAAGAAATAGGAGCAATGGGCTAGTAATCCTTTCTTCTGTATCAATTACTACATATGTACATGTAAAAAAAAAAAAACCTTATTAGGTCATCCTGTCTCAAGAGAGAAGGCGGGTGCACTGAAAAAAAATACATACAAGAAATACTGTCAGTACATTCATAGAGATCTTCAAGTACTAGAAAAGTTCCTATAGGAGATGCCTGATGAGCCAGTTTATGATGACTATGTGGGCCTGCTACATGATCCAACAGTCACCAGCAATACCTGGTCTTAGGCTAGGCAGTGAGTAGAAAACTCTTAAAACTGTTCACAAGTATGCACCATATATATAAATGTCTTGACCTCCAAAATATAGATTATTATTGAGAACTCTTAAATAAATGCTCATATTACTATAGTGTACTTAATGGTACATTATACTAATTGGTTCGGTCAAATGATAAACAATGCATACTTTTTCCTGGTTGCCTGCTGACATTCCAAAATGATGGGAAGGTGAGCCAGGTTGAGAAGGGAGCCCATTTATTATTCTTGGAGATTCACAATTAGAGTGTACACTGTGTGGAACCTTTAATACACGCTTTGTAGTTCGCAGCATGAATACACGTCCAGCTTGTCCCTTGTCATCTTCTGAGGTGTTGTTCTTCCCCAACTGTAATACGAGGTTGCTAATTAATTTCTAATGACCCGTATGACCATAATTTGTTCAGTTCAAATTTACAATCTTCATTCTAGAACATTACTACTGTATCTAAGACATAAGAACTATGTATGCAAAAATTCTGAAACGTAATACAGTTAAACACTTTCGATTTTTTACCTCATCATATGGATGCAGAGTTGGCAAAGGATTCTTCATGCCAAAGCACCTTGCTTGGTTATTAGTTTCTGAAAAGCCAATTTAGACAAATATCTTGTTTCCTATTAGCACACTTTTGTCTGGTGCTAAGTAAACCACACTGTCCCTCCAAATTCATTATTTGTGTAGAAATACAAGAAATTATGGACATAAATTTTCCACAATATCATGACACATGCAGTGACACCAGCACACTGAAATATTTTACCCTTCCTTCAGTTCCTCAAACTTACATTGTGCAGCATGTCTTGCATTTGTTTTACAATCACTCATTTCTAATGATCACCTGAAGGTTTATTTCCAGTCTAAAGAACACTGTCCTAAAGCTTAGAGCAGTAACAGTACAAATGACTATTGTTAGTGTTCTCTAATCACGTCCAATACTGCACCACTACTGTTCACAGTCTACCCCCCCCCCCTCTCTATTAACAGCTAATTTACCATATCTTCCCAACTTCTCAAACATATGCCTCCCTTTTTTGTATTATTCATACTGCTTGCTAATATATTTTTAACTTTTTTCTCTGATATTTATACCACTTCAATAAGCTTTTCTCTGCAAAAATAGTTTACTTACCCCTTAAAACTTTTATGTTTCTTTATTTCTAATTTTACCTGCTCTCATTAAAGCAATAAGCTTTGCAAGTATGAAAGTCTGGTGCCATTGACATTAACCAATCTGTATTTACCAACTGCTGCTAGAATGACAAGATTTTCATCCAACCCTCTTGCACACAATATCTTCTGTTTCCATCCATTAAACCCTCTCACTCGCAATCCCTCATTCCTCTTATATCTGCCTTGCTTATCTATATACATGCCTTTATTACATCCATTCTATTTCACAATTAATCCACAATTTAGAAAAAACTGTACATTTTGATCCATCCTTGATCATATGTAGTGTATGTAGTTCCCACATGTCCAAACATAGCACACTATAAATACTTCAATACTTCCCACATGCTCAAAACTTGCACATCACACATACCTGTGAATAATAGTTTGAGCCCCATCCCCAAAGCTGTCCCTGAGATTCAAGAGCAAGGGTAAAATCAGCTCCACAGGCTATGTCAGTAATGTAGGCTTCGTCCAGAATACGAGTGGGAGTTAAAACTTCACGCCGATTTCCAGTTCCTGTGAGCATTGGATATTTTAGTTAGCAAAGCACTGATTACTGTTTTTTTTTTACAGTATTCAGATTTTTTTTACCTCACTGGCCATTTCCTACCAAGGTAGGGTGACCCACAAAAATGAAACACATTCATTTAATTGCCAAAAGTATGCTGATATCACAATTCAGCACCATCCCCACTCCTCACCTTCTCACCTCCAGGTGAAAAGGTGAGAAGTGGGGATGGTGTTGAGTGAATCCCTTCATATATGTTAGCTCCCTCATACTCCAACAGCATGCCTATATATAGTAGTGTAAAGGCTTAGGAGCCAAAAATAGGGAAAAGAAAATAAACACTGAATTTCAACTAAAAAATTATAAACAAAAGCAAAAAATATTATTACTGGTTGAAGCATATAGATTCTTTATCACTATTTAATAAATAAGCAGCACTGTACAGAGCATGATCAAAATTCCTGGAATACCTACATGGTATTTTTTCACCTGTCAAATTCTCAAATGTATTTCAAGAAAGACCATATAACACTCCCACTCGTTTTCACCCTTCCTTCAGATTTTGCTCAATACATTATCAATTCACAACTTGGTCTAGAATGGACTCTCAGAATTGTGGACAGGTAAGGATCTCATGCTCCATTTTAAAAGCTTTTTGGGGGATGAATCAGGTCTTCTAGACTGGCATTCTACTAAGACATATAATATATATTTTATGGATACCTAAGATGACATAAAAATAGTGTGTAGCAACCAAAAGTACCAAATAACCACCAAAAAAAAAAAAAAGCTGAAGCTTGCCCCATCTCATCCACCTGATAAAGAAACCTCACTGTCAGGTAGGCCACTCTACCAAATTGAATGAATTGAGGTTTTTCTTCACATCACCCATACACTTATTGCCCGATTCATGGTGAAGGGAAAACATAGGGAGAGCAGCACCAGAAAATATTTCAATATGCAATCAACCACAAACTCAAACTATATATCCCATCAAGTTTCTCCCCTCAGTGGCCTCAGGGAGCCAACCAGCCCAGCCGACCAGGACTCAACCACAGCCACCACCACCAACATGGCCACCCATTGAGATCTGTCTCCTAGCTTCTTTCAGGGATTTATGGCATCATTTTGAGATAACCCACCCCATGCAGACTTCTTCATTGGCCAAGAACTACAAATGCAGAACATGAATGTATAACATGAAGCCCTTCAAATAGGATTTACCAAACTTGAAATTATGCTTACAAACAAGATAACAAACTTCTTAATCCTTTTGCTATCATGAGCCCTGAAATTAAGTGCTGACAGTGTCATACTTTAAAAAAAATTGTCTGAAATGGTAGATAATTTTTTTCTAAAGATAATGACACCAAAAATGCAAAATTTGATGGAAAATTTATGGAATTACACAGGTGCAAAGTTGGTAGTGTGGACACAGTTTATGCATCTGCAATTTTGCCAACATCGAGTCCTATTTTTAAGCCAATTACAATGGTCAATTTTCGTAGTACGTCCTTCATTCTATCGACTAAGCACAAAAAACTCTCTATTCAACTATCAAAATTATCCTATAATTAACACAAATTGGCAATTTGTACAATTTTAAACATAAATTAAAAAAATCAATTTAAAAACAGAATTCAAAATAAACACTGTAGACATTCCAGCCACTAAAGCAATATGTCCTCTGTTCATTAATCATGTCTCCAGGCCTTTGCTATACAACACTTGCCCTCCATTTTGAATCCATCATCATACATGTTTTAAGAGGTGACTAAAATGCTGGAAACAAGGGGCTAGTAACTTAGCAGCAACAAAGGTGCCATGTCTAACTGTGTATGAATATGTTGCACTAAATTATTTTACATTTACAGAATACGCAAAGCTTGGTGGAAGTCTGAATCTCTCTTGAATTTAGATATTTTTGTCAGATAAGAGAAAACTGTCTATTTTGTATTATTCAGAATGCTCTCAAATTTGAATAACTCCATGAACACAATACAATCTGAATCAATCTTCTTATAAAACTGGAGTGGATCTATTGGAATATATGCCTTATCCCACTATCTTACATGCAGTGAATTAGTGAAAAAAAATTTAGTTACATAAAGCTCTACCAAATGCAAGTTAACTACTATTATCAAAATGGGAGAACCTACCTAGCTGCCCAGACATATTTCGACCCCATGCATATAAGGCTCCATGTGTTGTCAGAAGTACACAATGCTGACTTCCACAAGCTACTGCTCTCACAGCACCAAAGCCATGGGGCATCTCTACCTCCTGTGGGAGAAGGTGACCTAGATCACTGGGATCACAGGATGGCACTGTGTTTGCACTGACTTTTCGTGTTCCACTGGTAGGTACTGAGTCTGCAAATTATGGAAAGGAATATTATTATTGGTGGCAAAACAAATGTGTGCTGTACTGCATTTTAAGATCATTGGTATATAATACCAAAAAATGACGAATAAAACACGCATAACACCTGAGTATCTTTGAGACATTTTGTCCACCACTGTATCTGCTCTATTTCTTCCACTGGCTCCACTATATAACATTACATTCTCGCATCTTTATAAGCCAGATAAAGTCCCTGGTATGTAAAATCTCTCTCAATGAAGACACCCAAGGGTTACACATTTTTTATTCATCAACAAATATTGCACTACAATCATATAATATAGTATGCTAATACTGTAATACCACAAATTATAAACCATTTTTTTTTTTACTTGCAGTAACTGTTTTTGACTTTACTAAAAGGACACTAAAATTAAATAAATGTTTTTTATTGCTAGTATTTTTTTTAAACTCACCAGCCATTTCCCAGGGTGATTCAGAAAATATTCACCATCATTCATTCTTTAGCTGCCTTTCTGTAAGGACAAATAAAGTACACTGTGGACCCATCGATTTACAACCTCCTACTACACTTTCAAAGTGCACACACTCAATCCAGCTAGCAAATTTCCCCGAGTCCCTTCAAAGATGTAGTACTAACCTTAAACACGAACAGAATATCAAATCCACCCCTCCACATCTCCCCCAGAACCCCCCCCCCCCCCCACCCACCCACCCACACACACACACACACACACACACTCACACACACACACACTCACACACATTCACACACACACACTCACTCACTCACACTCTCACTCACACTCTGTCTCACTCACACTCTCTCTCACCCACACTCTCTCTCACTCACACTCTCTCTCTCTCTCTCACACTCACACTCACACTCACTCTCTCTTACACTCACACTCACTCTCACTCTCTCTGGTCTGGCATAATCATGTTCAAGCCCGTACCATTCAACATATTCAGAAATCCCCTCCATCTTGTATAAATGGAATGTGATATTAACACAGAGTTGAAAAAATACTAAATGCCAACACTAGAATATGTTCATGGAAACATTTCACTCCTGGGTCCTTTGTCACAGGACCTGCAGGGCACCAATGTCCCAGGAAAGAAATTTCCTATAAAATGTTCTAGTGTTTATAGTTTCTCTTTTTCTAACTGCTCCCTCCATCTTTTGCACAAAGTATTTCCAATGTCTCACCCAGAGACCACACACTGCATCCAAAGAAGACTTAACTCTGAACTTTTTTTAATGTAAGAAACCTTTGTAACACAAATGTATCTTTTGGAAAACAAATTATTTTGGCAAGATTAAAGCCACTACAGTCAAATACATTCCAAGCTTCACATTCAATTAGCATATAAATATCTTTCCACAAAAACTTCTACCATGTTGCAACTTTTATTCACACTTCGTTTACGTGATTTGCATCATCCTTGAGAATCATCTGCTAACATCTGATTTGACATATCTTATACATTCACTTAACTCCATCTCTACATTCTGATGTCTACTCTTTTTCACTTCAACTTTTTTTAAATAGTGGCCATTCTCCACCAAAGCAGAGTTATCTAAAGAAAGAAACGTTCACCATGATACTAGACACAAATATCTCTATGACATACCCTGTGTCCAGCTTAATCTTTGCAAAAACTCAATGTGCATAAAAGGATCCAAAATCTGGAATGCCCTGCCAGAAATTTCCAGAGCCACCTTGTCTGCCAGCATCTTCAAAACTACCATAAAAAATAAAAACCTTTCACTAACATAGCCCAACAACTAAATATGATAAGAGTATATTTGCATATTCTCACTGCCACAAGCACATGGAAAGCAATATATTCTTATTCTCATAATCTGAAATTCTCACAACCATAAAATATATTTAATGTCTTTAAAACATGTTATTATGCTAGAAACCTCATTACCTGTAATCACAAGCCAAACTGTAATCCTTGAAATAATTCAACTCGATAAAAGTATTCAATGTAACTCCTAAATTTAGTGCTAACGTGCTAGAATCCTCATTACCTGTAATCATAAGCCAACCTGTAATCCTTTAAACAATTAAACTTGATAAGAGTTTAGTAGGATTGCTGATTTTTTTTTCTGTCTCATAAACATGCAAGATTTCAGGTATGTCTTGCTACTTCTACTTGCACTTAGGTCACACTACACTTGCATGAACAAGCATGTATGTATATATACAGGCCCCTCTGGGTTTTCTTCTATTTTCCTACTAGTTCTTGTTCTTGTTTATTTCCTCTTATCTCCATGGGGAAGTGGAACAGAATTCTTCTTCCATAAGCCATGCAAGTTGTAGGGGGAGACTAAAATGCTGGGAGCAAGGGGGTAATAACCCTTTCTCCTGTATACATTACTCAAGTTAAAAAGAGAAATTTTTGTTTTTCCTTTTGGGCCACCCTGCCTCAGTGGGACATGGCCGGTTTGTTGAAAGAAAGAAGTGTTTAGTATGCTCTGCATACTAAGGATCTTCCTGCATGCACACCTAAATGTCACCATTGTATCATGCTGAAATAAACCATCTTTAATCTTAATTCAATCAATCACTGTTTTGCCAATTGCATGCAGACCCCATATGACTTACTTATTTATATTACCTTCATCTCTTCATGGACTCTCAACTTCTTTCTTTTATAGATCATTTTAAGTCCCTCTAGTAACCCCTGCAGCTTCTCTCCAGAATCTCCCAATAAAACAGTTTTCTACAAACTGCAACTGTGATAGTTCCCACCTATAATTACAATCAGTACTTTTCAGATACACACATCCCTCATTCATATACAGTTCTCTTACAACCCCATTTATAATACAACCACGAATTATTATACTGCATTTTACTGCGCACTTTTGGCAAAATAGCGATAGTGTGAATGATGGTGAAAATGTTCCTTTTACGGGTCACCCTGCCTAGGTGGGAGACAGCCAGCATATTAAAAATAAATATTTTTGTTACTATATTTTCATAATGCACTAAACCTACAGTGGTCATCACTGGTGGAGGCTCAATCCTCCAGGCTCTTTCCCATATGAATACATTTTTATTATTTTTTATTTCATAGGGGAATGCTAAGCCTGCAGGGGGTCACACCGTGCCTTGGAGAATGGACAGAAGTCAGACTCAATCCAAAGAAAGAGAGGGCACCTCTAATTTCTTGGATCAAGAACTCTTCACCAGTATCACAGCACCTGTCTTCCTGGTAGTTACTCTCTTCCTCCCTACACACATTAATCTGTATCTCAATCCCACTCATAAAAACTCTTTACAGCTTTCAGCAAGTTAATACCTTTTTATGCAGTGCATGTAACTCAGCTCACTAACTGACCATGGTATACTTCAAAGGGCATACAAACCAAAATTTAACAAAGATTCTTACAGATAATGACTATCATCAAAATAGGAATGCAACAAAACATTCTTTCCCTCAACAGTCTGATTTTTTAATATCATTATTACTGAAAAATTTTTGTATTGTTCCTGAAGATGGTTCCTATAAACTCAAAACCTTTAAACTGTTGCCCACACCTTCCCAAATGAAAGCATTTTTGAAAAGCAAAAATAGTAATTCTATTTTCTAGAATGGCAGGGAATCTTCTTCTAACAGTAATGTAATTTGATGTAATACTTATAGAATTACGAATGCACGAAAGATGGAGAAAGGGAGTACTTTGTGCAACAGTAATTTTGCACATTCTGAGCCTAATTTTAGACCAATTCCAGTACTCAAATCAACCCAATTCCCAGTTATTTTGTCATCCATGTTATCGACTGATCACAAGAAACTGCATGCTCAGTCATCAGAACTACCCTTAATAAGTGCTCTGAAGTTAGTAATATGGCTAATTTTACACTATTTTCAACACAGTCATAAACAAAAGCTGCATGCACTCCACCTACTAAAGCAGCTTTCCCTCTGGTAGGTAAGACACCTAGGCAACGGTTAGGCAACTTTATTCTAGAATAAAGTTGCCTAACTGTTGCCTGTGTCTTACCTACCAACCTGTCGGTATTGCATACCATTTTGATGTTCAGCTTTCCCTCTGTTCATTAATAACATTCCCAGACCTCTTCTATATAACACTTGACATCCATTTCAAATCCATCATTATACAAAAAATGATGTTTTATCCCTATTATTAAGCTAATAAATCTTCTCCATTTCATCAGTATGTCTTCAGATATATCTACTGGCATTAAAAAACCAGAAAAAACAAAGAGAATTCCCTTAAAAAAAATGCTACAGGTCACTATTTCAACCTCCACACAGGGTCAGAGGTTAGCTGTTCTCATCATGCATTGCATAGGGAAGGATTTTTTTTAAACTGAACACACCCTCTGCACAGACCCATTCACTCATGTCTAGGCCAAAATTTACCACTAACAGCAGTTTTGAGGGTGCTATGATTTATGAGTAGATTTATGGCATAGACACTGATCCCACTGACACAGATCTACGTTACCAACAGTTTTTTGGTTAAAACTACGTATCTAGTTATCAGAAAAATTACTGGATAGTTCAGTTAAACTGTAAATTTAAATCACAGAAAGAAACAGATTCATATAAAGCAAAGGAAAAAAACAAGGCTGATACAGTACTTATAAAATCATATTCCTAACCAAATATATTAATAAAACTTATGAATTTTCCTAAGCATGAGAGAGTGAAAAATTTAGAGCCAAGTATTTAAGCATCACACTTCACAGTATGGCGAGGAAAAGCACTGAATATGCCATCTTTGACTGATAGGAAGAAATGATAGACAACCATATTCAAGATTAGAAAAGGTCACAAAACTGATATGGAAGACTTCCTTATCAAATTAACTGAGAGAGAAAAAAAAAAGATTATAACTATAACCAAGACAATAAAATCCCCCCCTACAAAAATAAAAAAAAATGTAGTGCTTTCTTCCTTGATAACCAAGAGAAACCTAAGATCTGAGAGGTGTTGTACATTGCATGTACCATGTTGCCATTTATGAAGAGGAGATACACAACCATGAAATTTTTAAGAGTAGGATTATTATTACATTCATAGGGAAGCACTAAACTTCTAAGTCATACAGTGGCAAAAAGAGGAATGCATCAGAGTACAGTTGTATCAACACTCTTAAATGGATGTGAAGGATAGGTTTTAAATGTTGCAGTGATGAGGAGGCTGGAGGCAGTAGAGATATGTCTGAGGGCAGTGTGTGGTGTAAATATTATGCAGATACTTTATAGTTTGGAAATTAGAAGGTCTGGACATTTAGAGAGAATGGAACAAAATAGTTTGACTTGGAGGATATAAATTTGTAGTGGCGGAAAGGACGGGTAGCAGTCATCCAAGGAAAGGCTGGAGGAAGGTAACAGAGGAGGGTTTGTATGCAAGGAGCTTGGACATCCAACAGGCATGTGTGAGTGTGTTAGGAGTGGAAGCCAGCGATTTTTATGATTTAATGTGCTATTGGAATGTGGCAAGGTAACACTTATGAAGACCTGAGTCCTGGAGGTGGGAAGTAGTGCCTGAACTCTGAAGGAGGGGTAGGGATATTGTAGTTTGGAAGTGCAACTGAACTATAATGTCAGAGTTCCTCTGGCAAGACAGTGATTGAGTAAATGATGGTGAGAATGTTTCTTCATTTTGGGGTCACCCTGCCTTGGTGGGAGGTGGCTGGTGTGTTTAAAAAGAATTTAACAAAGTTGTAGATGATATAGAAGTCTATTATGCAGTAGAAGCATTAGCAATAGAAGAATTATGGTTATTAGTAAAGACAATTATATTCATGTTTACATGCTAAATTCATAAAGTGTCTGAGGTATGGGAAGGATGGGAGAAAACAGGTTTGACCCAAGGGAAGGATAGCTCAAATTCCTGGGATCAAGAACCCCTTGAAAGGGGACTGAGCCTTTACACCTGTTAAGGCTCAATCCATCACATTAATAATACAGCTAATGAGTAATAAGAACAAATACAATTTAAAATTATGAAACACCAGATGCAAGTTTAGGCAACAGTTATAAGTCCAATCATTTAGAAACTAGTATGAAATTTGAGGATCTACAAAGTTTGTTGGTATGGGATAAATGAATAGGTCTAAAACCATGCATGGCGATGTCCTAACTACTGTATTTCATTTCTACAAACAGGGATAATGTGTTCAATCAAGGGCCTGTTGTGGGCACTCGAGACTAACAACTTACATTCTTCAATTTTTGAACTTTTGCTAGAAGAATCCTCCTTACTGCATATTTCAAGAGGATTTGAGCTACAATTGTTGCTTGTGCTAGATGAATTGGTACAGTTCTCACTTACATCCTTAGATATGTCTTCACTCGTATCACACTTCCCCTCTCCATTTCCCAAGAATTTTTCTGGTGATGGTTCTGGGGATATAACAAAAGACTTGTGATCATCACACTTGTCACTGTCCTCATCCTCAGGCAACGTTGTAATAGTTTCTTCACTATCATCTAAAGTTGTACATAGGGAAATGTCATCACAGAGATGTTCATTGCCATTAACAGCATCTACTTGCTCAGAATTACCATTAGCACCATTTGTAATAATACTCTTCTTATCATCATCAAGTGTTACACATGCTTCTTCACCTCCATCTACCTCTTTGTCATCTTCAACACTTTCATTACTGTTATCATTTTTAGTTTTGGCACTCTGTCTATCATCGCCACTGCACTTTTTCACGCCTTCTGCAGCTTGCTGGGTTGTCCTTGCCCGTCTCTGGAGTTGAGCTTGGACTCGTAGACATGCAGGATTATTGCCCCACATGTATACCTTGTGGTTTTTGGTTACAGCAATCTAAAAAAAACAGAAAGATATATAAAATTAAAGTACCCTCATTTCTTTTAATCCAGATGAGAAAATTATGGTTTGCTTCATGAAATAATAATCATGTATTTGTCAGTCATAGCACACAAAGTTATAATTATGGGGGAAGCGCTAATCCCTTATACATCGTACAGAATGCAAAATAATCAGATACAATCCAAGGAAACAGAGGATAGTTCCAGTTACTTGGATCAAGGGCCCATCACCAGCATTAGGGCATTCCTTAAAGGAACAAGACCAAGTCAAGGCACTTAAAAGCACACCTAAAAGGGGGCCCCCTCAACCTGAAAAGCACAAACATAAAAATCAACAAGTTAGATTATTTTCTTACATTCTGGAAATAGCCAGCAGCAAGGTGAGTTGCTGGCCCGGGCAATGGAACTCTCTCTGGCCTTGTCACCTTCACAATTCCACCATTGCCTATTTGACCATAGGTACCACATCCCCAGGCATACACATTTCCATTTGAGGCCATAGCAACACTATGGGCATACCCACCATCTGCAAACACTATATGCTGAAAAAAAAAACAGCAATTTTAATTATCTACTTCACAAACTAATAAATAATTTTGTGTATAGAATTTTTTTTTTCAACAAACCAGCCAAATTCCACTAAGGCAGGGTGATCTAAAAAGAAAAACAAAATTTTTTAAAAAGAAAAACAAGTTACTATTTTTAAATTTAGTAATTTATACAGGAGAAGGGGTTACCAGCCCCTGGCTCCCAGCATTTTAGCCACCTCTTATGACACACATGGCTTACAGAGGAAGGATTTTTCTCCACTTCCCCATGGATTATTATATATATTTTTTTTAACAAGGCGGCCGTCTCCCACCGAGGGAGGGCTACCCAAAAAGAAAGAAAATCCCCAAAAAGAAAATACTTTCATCATCAACACTTTCACCTCACTCACACATAATCACTGTATATGTATTCTTATTCTTCTTAGTAATCATTACAGGAAAAGGGGTTACTAGCCCATTGTTAAGGCATTTTAGTTGACTTTTACAACACGCATGGCTTACTGAGGAAAGATTCTTATTCCACTTCCCCAAGGATATAAAAGGAAAAGTAATAAGAACAAGAACTATTAAGATCAAATCAAAGAAAACTCAGATGAGTGTGTATAAATAAACGTGTACATGTATGTGTAGTGTGACCTAAGTGTAAGTAGAAGTAGCAAGACGTACCTGTAATCTTGCATATTTCTTCTTTCTTCTTTCAACGCACCAGCCATATCCCACTGAGGTGGGGTGACCCAAAAGGAAAAATGAAAGTTTCGTCTTTTAAATTTAGTAATATGTACAGGAGAAGGGGTTACTAGCCCCTTGTTCCCAGCATTTTAGTCACCTTATGACACGCATGGCTTATGGAGGAAGAATTTTGTTCCACTTCCCCATGGAGATAAGAGGAAATAGACAAGAACTAGAAAGAAAATAAAAGAAAACCCAGAGGGGTATGTATATATATGCTTGTACATGTATGTGCAGTGTGACCTAAGTGTAAGTAGAAGTAGCAAGACGTATCTGAAATCTTGCATGTTTACGAGACAGAAAAAAGGACACCAGCAATCCTACCATCATGTAAAACAATTACAGGCTTACATTTTACACTCACTTGGCAGGACGGCAGTACCTCCCTGGGTGGTTGCTGTCTACCAACCTACTACCTATTATTATTTTTGTTATATTTATAGGAAAGAGCTAACCCCCATAGGAGTCATATAGCACTTGGGGAAAAGGAAAGCAATCAGGCTTGATCCAAGGAAAGGACAGGTTCAATTCTTTACATCAAGAGCCCCTGATGAGCATCAAGGAACCTTCCCTGAGGGGACAAAATGGAATCAATTTTATACAGAACGGACTTGAAAAAGGCTTGATTTAAGATAATTATAGCATTAGATTTGAATTCAAATGCTATGCATTCATAGAAAAGATTTCAAATTTTCAATCATCTAATTACATGCAGTGGAACCTCAAATTTTAAACTTTCTTCATTCCAGAAGGCTGTTCGAGTGCAGTTACCAAATGAATTTATTCCCATCAGGAATAATGTAAATTAGATTAGTCCATTTCAGACCCTCAAGAATACAATTATAAAAGCACTTACAAAAATACACTTACATAATTGATTGAGTTGGAAGCAATGTAATAAAGTTGGTAGAATTACCGACAACATGTAAATTTGAGGTTCCACTGTATCTGGTTAAAAATTTAGAAAACTGTTAGGTGCAAATCAATGATTGAAGAAAATACAATAAAATATAAATACATTTTTCAGTAATGCATCACTTATGGTGCACAGTACAGCGTCTCCTCACTTAGCGATGTACTCGTTTACCAACAACTTAGACTTACGATGGGCTCTCTGACAAGTATGCATACCTAGATAATGTATATTAGAGCTGATGTCCTATATTCTGTTAATTACAATATAGAGTACACTACTGTATAAACATTTAAAAATATACCAGAAATGTTATAAATGGTGCAAAGGTGACATGAAAACAATATCAAAGATGCTTGACACAAACCCATTATCATTGGTGAAATGCCTATGATTTTAAACTGATAGAAGATAGAGGTATGGGTGTGTGTGGGAAACAAGCAGGTTGCAATACTAGGGATGGAAACAGTAAATGTATAAAAGGCATTCAGCATGAAGTTATAAATAAAGGCAATAGATCAGGTCAGCAAACAAAGGGGGACAGCAGAGGGCAGCAAGGGACTAGCTCCCTTAAAGTTTACTATAGGTGTACTAATAGCAGGAGTTTAAGAAATAAGATAGATGAGCTAAGATTAATTGCAAGTGCAGGAAACATAGATATTATTGCTATAACAGAGACCTGGCTCAATCTGAAAGATAGAGAGATGCCCTCTGAATGTCACATACAAGGCAATAAATTATTCCACACTGACAGGGTCAACAGGAAGGGTGGTGGAGTAGCGATGTATGTCAGAGCCAATTTAAATTGTTGTGTTAGACAAGATATAAAATTAGAAGCGTCGGCCACTGAATCTGTTTGGTTACAGCTTCTCGAGGGTCGAGAAAAACTAATTTTGGGTGTGATTTACAGGGCCCCAAATCTTGATAGGGAGTGCAGTAAACTTCTATGGGACGAAATTCGTAAGGCATCTACATACGAAAATGTTGTGCTAATGGGAGATTTCAACTATAGACAGATTGACTGGAGCAATTTGACAGGAAATTTAGAGTCAGGTGACTTTCTTGATACGATCCAGGATTGTTTTTTAAAACAGTTTGTGACAGAGCCAACTAGGGGAAATAACCTCCTTGACTTGGTTCTTGCCAGTAGGGAAACACTAATTTATAATCTTGAGGTTAATGATGAGCTTGGGGAAAGTGATCACAAATCACTCGGTTTTAATATATCATGGAATTCCCCTAATAATGGCAATCAAGTCTCCGTCCCTGACTTTCGCTTGGCTGATTTCATAGGACTGAAAAATTACTTAGGTGGGCTGAACTGGAATGACCTGACTAAGGGTCAGGTAGGTGGTGATGGTTGCCGATATGATGCTTTCCAGGGCATAGTTCTAGCTGCTCAGTCAAATTATGTTCCAAATAGGGAAATCAGATCAAACAAAAATGATCCTAAATGGATGAACAATAGATTAAAATATCTGATTGGTCAAAAGAGAGGCATACATAGGCAAATCAAAAGAGGAGAGGGGCAAATAAGAAATCAATATATTCAGTTAAAGAGAGAAATAAAAAAGGGAATTAGAAAAGCAAAGAGAGATTATGAGGTTAAAGTTGCAAGAGAATCGAAGACTAACCCAAAAGGATTCTTTCAGGTATACAGAAGTAAGATCAGGGACAAGATAGGCCCACTCAAAAGCTCCTCGGGTCAGCTCACTGACAGTGATAAGGAAATGTGTAGAATTTTTAACACATACTTCCTCTCAGTTTTTACACAGGAGGATACCAGCGATATTCCAGAAATGATAAATTATGTAGAACAGGCATGGTTGACAAAAAGGCAGCAGAGAGTTTGCATAAATGGGGAGAAATCAGAGTGGGGAAGCGTCACGAGCAGTGTTCCACAGGGATCAGTGTTGGGCCCCCTCCCCTGCTGTTCACAATCTACATAAACGACATAGATGAGGGCATAAAGAGCGATATCAGCAAGTTTGCCGATGACACCAAAATAGGCCGTCGAATTCATTCTGACGAGGACATTAGAGCACTCCAGGAAGATTTGAATAGACTGATGCAGTGGTCGGAGAAGTGGCAGATGCAGTTTAATATAGACAAATGCAAAGTTCTAAATGTTGGACAGGACAATAACCATGCCACATATAAACTAAATAATGTAGATATTAATATTACAGATTGCAAAAAAGATTTAGGAGTTCTGGTTAGCAGTAATCTGAAACCAATACAAGTGCATAAGTGTTCGCAATAAAGCTAATAGAATCCTTGGCTTCATATCAAGAAGCATAAATAATAGGAGTCGTCAGGTTGTTCTTCAACTCTATACATCCTTGGTTAGGCCTCATTTAGATTATGCTGCACAGTTTTGGTCACCGTATTACAGAATGGATATAAATGCTCTGGAAAATGTACAAAGGAGGATGACAAAGTTGATCCCATGTATCAGAAACCTTCCCTATGAGGATAGACTAAGGGCCCTGAATCTGCACTCTCTAGAAAGACGTAGAATTAGGGGGGATATGATTGAGGTGTATAAATGGAAGACAGGAATAAATAAAGGGGATGTAAATAGTGTGCTGAAAATATCTAGCCTAGACAGGACTCGCAGCAATGGTTTTAAGTTGGAAAAATTCAGATTCAGGAAGGATATAGGAAAGTACTGGTTTGGTAATAGAGTTGTGGATGAGTGGAACAAACTCCCAAGTACAGTGATAGAGGCCAGAACGTTGTGTAGCTTTAAAAATAGGTTGGATGTGGATGTGGGTGGGTGTGAGTTGGACATGATAGCTTGTGCTACCAGGTCAGTTGCCGTATTTCTCCCTTAAGTCAATGTGACCTGACCTGACTGGGTTGGGTGCATTGGCTTAAGCCGGTAGGAGACTTGGACCTGCCTCGCATGGGCCAGTAGGCCTGCTGCAGTGTTCCTTCGTTCTTATGTTCTTATGTTCTTCTTATTATACAAATTCATTTACTAACATGGTCTTAGGAACGGAACTCCATCATTAACCCTCTGACTGTTTCGGCTGTATATATACGTCTTACGAGCCAGTGTTTCAGATGTATATATATAGTATACTCAATAATTCTAGCGGCTTCAAATCAAGCAGGAGAAAACTGGTAGGTTCACATGTGAGAGAATGGGTCTGTGTGGTCAGTGTGCACTGTATAAAAAATCCTGCAGCACGCAGTGCATAATGAGAAAAAGCAACTCTGACCCTGTTTTTGGATTAAAACGGCGACTTTGAGGTGTATTTTCATATAGTACAGTGGGCCCCCGCATACCGTTGGCATCACATAACATTAAATCCGCATACCGATACATTTTATCGCTAAGATTTTGCCTCGCATACCACTAAAAAACTCTCTCAACGCTATTCGTCCGAGACGCATCTAATGTGCGGCCTGAGCCAGCCTCACATGTTCCGCGGGTGGCATTGTTTACCAGCCAGCCTCCGCGGTAACATCCAAGCATACAATCGGAACATTTCGTATTATTACAGCGTTTTTGGTGATTTTATCTGCAAAATAAGTGACCATGGGCCCCAAGAAATCTTCTAGTGCCAACCCTACAGGAATAAGGGTGAGAATTACTATAGAGATGAAGAAAGAGATCATTGCTAAGTATGAAAGTGGAGTATGTGTCTCCGAGCTGGCCAGGTTGTACAGTAAACCCCAATCAACCATCGCTACTATTGTGTCCAAGAAAACGGCAATCAAGGAAGCTGTTCTTGCCAAAGGTTCAACTGTGTTTTCAAAACAGAGATCGCAAGTGATAGAAGATGTTGAGAGACTCTTATTGGTGTGGATAAACGAAAAACAGATAGCAGGAGATAGCATCTCTCAAGCGATCATAAGTGAAAAGGCTAGGAAGTTGCATCAGGATTTAATTAAAAAAATGCCTGCAACTAATGATGATGTGAGTGAATTTAAGGCCAGCAAAGGTTGGTTTGAGAGATTTAAGAAGCGTAGTGGCATACATAGTGTGATAAGGCATGGTGAGGCTGCCAGTTTGGACCACAAAGCGGCTGAAAAATATGTGCAGGAATTCAAGGAGTACACAGACAGTGGAGGACTGAAACCTGAACAAGTGTTTAATTGTGACGAAACAGGCCTGTTTTGGAAGAAAATGCTAAGCAGGACCTACATTACTCAGGAGGAAAAGGCACTCCCAGGACATAAGCCTATGAAAGACAGGCTTACTCTTCTCAAATGTGCCAATGCAAGCGGTGATTGCAAAGTGAAGCCTTTATTAGTGTATCATTCTGAAACTCCCAGAGTGTTCAGGCAAAAGCATATCCTCAAGGCTAATTTGTGTGTGCTGTGGAGGGCAAACAGTAAGGCATGGGCCACTAGGGACTTTTTCTATGACTGGTTACACCAAGCATTTGCCCCCAATGTGAAAAATTACCTAACTGAAAAGAAATTAGACCTTTAGTGCCTCCTGTTGTTAGACAATGCCCCTGGACATCCTACAGACTTGGCAGAGCAACTTTGTGGGGACATGAGCTTCATGCAACCATGCAATGCATGCAACCATATGACCTGTCTTTGTAATACTCACTTCTGCTTTATAGTAATCTGTTTACATTAATGTTTTATCACTGATTTCATCATTGCTTAGTTAATCTTAAGTTAATTTTAAGCCAGCCCGTAATGCTATGCATAATATAAGTGGCTTTGGCATGCTGCTCTTATCTGTATTTTTTTGTACCTCTGTATGTGTGCTCAAATTGTAAATAAATAAATAAATAAATAAAATAAATAAATTAAGGTCAAGTTTTTGCCTCCTAATACCACTCCTCTCCTGCAGCCCATGGACCAGCAGGTTATTGCAAACTTCAAAAAACTGTACACAAAAGCTCTGTTTGAAAGGTGCTTTGTAGTGACCTCAGAAACTCAATTGACTCTAAGAGAGTTTTGGAGAGAGCATTTTAATATCCTCAATTGTGTAAACCTTATAGGTAAGGCTTGGGAGGGAGTGACTAAGAGGACCTTGAACCCTGCTTGGAAGAAACTGTGGCCAGAATGTGTAGACCAAAGGGATTTTGAAGGGTTTGAGGCTAAACCTGGGAATCCTATGCCAGTAGAGGAATCCATTGTGGCATTGGGAAAGTCCTTGGGGTTGGAGGTTAGTGGGGATGATGTGGAAGAGTTGGTGGAGGAGGACAATGAAGAATTAACCACTGATGAGCTGCTAGATCATCTTCATCAGCATGAGGCCACACCTGAGGAAACTGCTTTGGAGGAAGGGAGAGAGAAATTGAAGAAGTTGCCTACTTAAGGAAATCTGTGCAATGTGGCTTAAAGTGCAAACCTTCATGGATGAAAATCACCCTCATACAGCTGTTGCAAGCCTCGCTGGTGACTATTACACTGACAATGTTGTGAACCACTTTAGGAAAGTCATAAAGGAACGAGAGGTACTGACCTCTATGGACAGATATGTTGTGCGACAGAAGTCCAGTGACTCTGAAGCTGGTCCTAGTAGCATTAAAAGAAGAAGGGAAGTAACCCTGGAAAAGGACTTGACACCAAGTCTTAATGGAAGGGGATTCCCCTTCTAAACACTAAGACTCTCTCCTCCTCCCATCCCATCAATCATCACAAGATCTTCAATAAAGGTAAGTGTCATGTAACTGTGCGTGTCTTCTTCAGTTTGTGTGTATTAAAATTAATATTTCATGCGGTAAAAAAATTTTTTTTTCCTACTTTTGGGTGTCAGGAACGGATTAATTTGATTTCCATTATTTATGGGGAAAATTCATTCGCATAACGATAATTTCACATAACATTGAGCTCTTAGGAACGGATTAATATCGTTATGCGGGGGTCCACTGTATTTATGGTTGTATTCTCGTTTTCTTGATCTCATTTGATAGAATGGAAAACATATTACAGAAACAGAGATGTTTTGATTAGTTTCACGATGAAAACGACCTTGAAATTGAGCTCAAAGTAGCGGAAATGTTCGATATTTGCCAATGTTCAAGAGTAAGCAAATCACACCACATGTCCAATACATGTCAACTGGGGAGTCTAATATTCTTTCAATAGTGCACTGATATTATATATACCATTTTTACAATAATGCAGTAGTCTGCATAACAGTAAATCTTGTATGTTTTGTGTGAATAAACAATCAAAATAGAAAGCAAGAGTAATATAAGAGGGGCCTGGAGACATGACTAATGAACAGAGGATATGTTATTTTAGTGCCAAGAACATCTGCTTTGGTTATTCTGAACCCTATTTTAAAATTGGCATCTTTTTTAATTTGTGTGAAATTGGTCAAACTGCCAATTTCTGACCACTTTATTGGGTAGTTGAAATCAGTAAATGGGCAGTTTCTTGTACTCATATGATAGAAAAAATGGAGTTCTAAAGAAATAGCTATGAGTTTCGTTGACTAGAACAATGGAGTTAACTGAAAATAGGGCTCAAATCCAGCAAAACCGCCGATACGTATATACCACCAAGATCGCTAACTTCGCAGGGGCGTAATTCCATAAGTTTTCGATCAAATTTCGTACTTTTGGTGTCATTAGCATCGGGAAAACATTCTCTATCACTTCACAAGAAAAGATAATTTTTTTCCAAAAATTTTATGACAAAGAATGACAGTATCAGAAATGGGCTTGCGACAGTCAAAGGGTTAAGTGAGGAGAGGCTGTATACATTTTCAATAAATGCATCACTTACAATGTATATACTTTTCAATGAATACATCACATTAGTGCAAACATTTTTCATGCATATATTTTTCCCCTGACTTTACCTTCTTGGCAAGCCTTTCAACAATAGTTGGAACTAGGCAATCCTCCACATTGTTATTTCCAAGCTGACCATGGACGCCCCATCCCCAGGTGTACAGCCTAAAAAAAAAGTTTGAAAATGTATGTTCTAATACTATTTTGCAATTAAAAACAAATTTGTTGAAAACTGCATTTACCGTAGTACAAATTTTGCAACAAAGATATTCACAAAAAGTATACTCAGACAATGTTTATTTTGCAACAAAGATATTCACAAAAAGTATACTCAGATGATGTTTATTTTGCAACAAAGATATTCACAAAAAGTACACTCTGACATGTTTATCAGTGAACTATTACTGTATTTACAAGGTCAAAAAAGTGCCTGGGGATTAGGAGGAAATCAGACTTGATCCAAGGAATGGGAGAATAACCCCAATTCCTTGGATCAAGAACAGAGATTTATAAGTGAAATCAAAATGTGATGAACTTACTTTCCATCTTCACTCACAGCTAGTGAATGAAACTGCCCACAGGCTACAGATATGATACCCTTGCCTTCCAAGCTGGTCAGCAAAGTAGGGCGTGGATGCCGACCTGTACCTCCAGTGCCAACTTGACCATATTTATTGCTACCCCAGCCATAAATCTGCAACCAAACCACCACAGACCATTAAAATAATGTTAACTAGATACTGAATCAGTTGCATCAGGGACTTGATTTTATTCTTCCTTGCACTGATATTTCCCACATGCCTTCCTCTATTGTTTCATAACATAACTGCACAGTACTGATCCCAAACATTTAAATTCTTCAACTTCCAATACATCAAAACCTGTTTCAATCTCACAATTCATTACAATGCTTTTGTTTATTCTGTAGTTTATTACTTAAGTGTACAATTTATTCATTATTTTATGAAGTGCAATCCTGCTTTACATCATAAGTACCAAATCAGAAGCAAAATGAAAGGTTGATAGAAATCATGTCATTCCTTCCATATGTATATGTATGTATATTTTCTTCTCTGGTGACTTAATCCAAATAATTATAAAATATTCACGTCCCATTTTCTTCCTATCAGCCTATGAGGGTGCATCTAACATTTTACACCTTCCTTCACAGGTCCTATTTTCAGTCCTTGTACATTTTTTTTTTTTTTAGCATTCCCATTCATATATCTAAAGGCTTTTAAAATATGCCAGTGTAGCATATAGCACAAGATTCTCATGATTTCAAAAATATGATCTGTTGAAAATAAAAAGGCAATTTTAATCTTTCAATGAGTCATTATTTTACCCTATTTGCATAAGCATTTACTTCCTTGTAATCTGCATATTTAATCATGAAATACTTACCCCATTGTCTGTTAATGCTAGCATGTGGTTCTTCCCACCTGCTATACATAGTACTTGCATCTGATTAAAGTGCGATAATAGTCGGGGTTCAGAACCATCACATATTGAGGAACACAAGACCTTTCCATTCATGAGTGGAGCAAGAGGAGTGGGTCCTCCCATCACATGAGGAATGCTGCCATTGTAAGTAGGCTGGAAAAAATGCACAAACATAAGCACCTATCCACCGAGGCCTGTCTCTCACATAAAATGTGTCAAAGTAAACGAATACTGCAATGTACAGGATATAACTTGTAGCATCTTTCAGTGCTATCAGGCAACACAATAAAAAATAATGTCATCACTTCTACAATGGGTAACAAGACATTTTAGCCACCTTGTAGAACCCAAAAGAATGAACACCTCACAAATAGACAATTTCACAATTTTTTTTAACCTCAACTGCCATCTCCCATCAAGAAAAAGTGACCCCAACCAAGGTAACAAATTCACTATTATTTATTCAGTCTTGCTAGAATTGTGCTGACATTACAATTCGCCTTACTGTCCAACTGCAACATCTACTCTTCCCGACTCTAAAAGTCAAGTGTAGCTAACTAGTTTCCCTGAATTCCTTTATAAATGTTACACTGCTCATGCTCAAAAAGGACAATCATTAAAACCATGTCTTCATTCACTCCTATTCAACACACAAAAGCCTGATGGATGCTCAAGCCCACTCCCTCCAACCATTCTTGGGATGACCCCTTCCTCTCCTACCTAATGCACCTGGGTATGTCTACCCCATATCTGCTTCCCAGGACTACCAACAGGGAAGTGAAAGGTAGGCCTGTGGCCACCAGGCAGCAGCAGAGGTGTATGGGTACAGCTCCCTTATCAGTAGTCACTGGAAACAAGTATGGAGTAGGCATACCCAACTGTATTTTATTGGGTTCCTGATATAGGCAGTGTGTGTCTAAGCTTGCCTGGCAGGAAGGAAGGAAGGAAGGAAGGAAGGAAGGAAGGAGAGAGAGAGAGAGAGAGAGAGAGAGAGAGAGAGAGAGAGAGAGAGAGAGAGAGAGTGAGTTAGAGAGAGAGAGTGAGTTAGAGAGAGTTAGAGAGAGAGAGTTAGAGAGAGAGTTAGAGAGAGAGAGAGAGAGAGAGAGAGAGAGAGAGAGTTAGAGAGAGAGTTAGAGAGAGAGTTAGAGAGAGAGTTAGAGAGAGAGAGAGAGTTAGAGAGAGAGTTAGAGAGAGAGTTAGAGAGAGTTAGAGAGAGAGAGAGAGAGTTAGAGAGAGTGTTAGAGAGAGAGTTAGAGAGTTAGAGAGAGAGTTAGAGAGTTAGAGAGAGAGTTAGAGAGAGAGAGAGAGAGAGAGAGAGAGAGAGAGAGAGAGTTAGAGAGAGAGAGTTAGAGAGAGAGAGTTAGAGAGAGAGAGAGAGAGAGAGAGAGAGAGAGAGAGAGAGAGAGAGAGAGAGAGAGAGAGAGAGAGAGAGAGAGAGAGAGAGAGAGAGAGAGAGATAGAGTTAGAGAGAGAGAGAGAGAGAGAGAGAGAGAGAGAGAGAGAGAGAGAGAGAGAGAGAGAGAGAGAGTGAGTGAGTTAGAGAGTTAGAGAGACAGAGTTTGAGAGAGAGAGACAGAGTTTGAGAGAGAGACAGAGTTAGAGAGAGTTAGAGTTAGAGAGTTAGAGTTAGAGAGAGTTAGTTAGAGAGAGACAGACAAAGAGAGAGAGAGAGAGAGAGAGAGTTAGAGAGTTAGAGTTAGAGAGAGTGAGTTAGAGAGAGAGCAGGTTAGAGAGAGTGATTTAGAGAGAGAGTGAGTTAGAGAGAGACAAAGAGAGAGAGAGAGAGAGAGAGAGGGAGAGAGAGGGAGAGAGAGAGAGAGAGAGAGAGAGAGAGAGAGAGAGAGAGAGAGAGAGAGAGAGAGAGAGAGAGAGAGAGAGAGGGGGTTATAGTTAGTTATGGGGTAAGCATACCCAGCTACACTAAATATACATCTTTTAACTCAAAGACTGTCTCCTGCCAAGGCAGGGTAACCCATAGAAGAAAACACATTCACCAACATTCACTCAATGAGAGTCTTTCCAGAAGTGTGCTTATATAAGAATGAGATGATCGTGAGGCTGCAGCATCCCCACTCCTCCTTCAGTGTGAATAAAAGATTGGAAAACTAAGAGAATAGGTATAATTCAAGCTGTTCATCACTTGTACAGATATTAAACATGATTTATATTCTTTCTAAACAAACGACCCTTTTTAATAAGATTCTGTAAAATAATAATCATTATAAGACTAAGTATATTTAAGACATTTGTCCTTATTCTTGACTAGATGACTACTACTTTTTTTTTTTTGAAAACAATAATTTATATTAGGATGTTGTCTTTTAGAGGAAGAAGAGATATCAACAGCCATTTAGTTAGCATCATACATATTTTTATGTATCATGTCACTTGATGTACCTTTTAAAAAATACTATCATCTATATATTGTATAATGAAACATTTAACAACTTTTCAGACAAAAGCATTTTCTTGGTTATAGATACAAAATACATTCAGGAACACTAGAGATTCGAAAGGATGATCTCATCGGATAATACTCCATCCCACCTCATGCAAACAAGATTCTCAAATTTACAGCATTAATAACCCATGTATTTGCTTAACTTTCAAACATTATCATCAAATCTTTAACTTCTAGCTCAGTGGTAAAGCAGTTGCACAGGTGTCCCTACACCTTGCTGCTCCTGTTCATCCATTAGAATGCTGCAAGTCACGGCCTTAGGAAAAGGACCAAAATACTACCCCAATGGAAATATGACACGCTGTTTGACTTTCTTGTTTTTTTTTTTAAACAAACCGGCCGTATCCCACCAAGGCAGGGTGGCCTAAAAAGAAAAATGAAAGTTTCTCTTTTTAAATTTAGTAATTTATACAGGAGAAGGGGTTACTAGCCCCTTGCTCCCGGCATTTCAGTCGCCTCTTACAACACGCATGGCTTACGGAGGAAGAATTCTGTTCCACTTCCCCATGGAGATAAGAGGAAATAAACAAGAACAAGAACTAGTAAGAAAATAGAAGAAAACCCAGAGGGGTGTATATATATACGCTTGTATATGTATGTGTAGTGTGACCTAAGTGCAAGCAGAAGTAGCAAGACGTACCTGAAATCTTGCATGTTTATGAGAGACAAAAAAGACACCAGCAATCCTACTTTACAGGTTTCCCTTTTATACTCACTTGGCAGGACAGTAGTACCTCTCTGGGTGGTTGCTGTCTACCAACCTACTACCTGTACTTTCTTGGGTTATCCTGGGTTAATTATTTTCAGAGTTAATAATTCAAGTCTCATTCTTCTGAATTATTTTTTCAACACGCAGGCCGTCTCCCACTGAGGCAGTGTGACCCAAAAAAACAAAACACTTTCACTATCATTTCACACTATCACTGTCTTGCCAGAGGTGTACAGATATTATTATTATTATTATTATTATTATTATTATTATTATTAACACATCGGCCGTTTCCCACCAAGGCAGGGTGGGCTGAAAAAGAAAAACTTTCATCATCACTCACTCCATCACTGTCTTGCCAGAGGCATGTTTACACTACAGTGTAAACAACCAACCTTTCCTAGGCCAACCCCTACCCCACCTTCCCTCCACAACAGATTTATACACTCTCGAAGTCATTTTATTTTGTTTCAACCTCTCTACATATCCAAACCATCTCAACCCCTCTTCAGCCCTCTGGATAATAGTTTTGGCAATCCCACACCTCCTCCTAATCTCCAAACTACGGATTCTCTGCATCATATTCACACCACACATTGCCCTCAGGCATGACATCTCCACTCCCTCCAGCCTTCTCCTTGTTGCAACATTCACAACCCATGCCTCACAACCATACAAGAGCATTGGTATAACTATACTCTCAAACATTCCCCTCCTTGCTTTCATGGATAAAGTTCTTTGTCTCCACAGACTCCTCAGTGCACCACTCACCTTTTTTTTCTCATTAATTCTATGATTCACCTCATCCTTCACAGATCCATCTGCTGACACAGCCACTCTCAAATATCTGAACACATTCACCTCCTCCATACTCTCTCCCTCCAATCTGATATACAATCTTCTGTTACCTAATTTTTTGTTATCCTCATCACCTTACTCTTTCCTATATTCACTTTTAATTTCCTTCTTTTATATACCCTACCAAACTCATCAACCAACCTCTGCAACTTCTCTTCAGAATCCCCAAAAAGCACAGTGTCATCAGCAAAGAGCAACTGTGACAATTCCTACTTTGTGTTAGATTCTTTATCTTTTAACCCCACACCTCTTGCCAATACCCAAGCATTCACTTCTCTTACAACTCCATCTATAAATATACTGAACAACCATGGTGACATCACACATCCCTGTCTAAGGCCTACTTTTACTGGGAAATAATCTTCCCCTCGCCTACATACTCTAACCTGAGCCTCACTATCCTCGTAAAAACTTTTCACAGCTTTCAGTAACCTACCTCCTATGCCATACATTTGCAACATCTGCGACACTACCCCCCTATCCACCCTATCATGTGCCTTTTCCAAATCCATAAATGCCACAAATACCGCTTTACCCATATTGAAATACTGTTCACCTATATGTTTCACTGCAAACAATTAGTCTGCACACCCCCCTACCCTTCCTAAAGCCTCCCTGTTCATCTGCTATCCTGCTCTCAGTCTGACTCTTAATTCTTTCAATAATAACTCTACGATACACTTTACCAGGTATACTCAACAGACTTTTTTTTCTTTCTTTCAACACACCGGCCGTATCCCACCGAGGCGGGGTGGCCCAAAAGGAAAAACGAAAGTTTCTCCTTTTACATTTAGTAATATATACAGGAGAAGGGGTTACTAGCCCCTTGCTCCCGGCATTTTAGTCGCCTCCTACAACACGCATGGCTTACGGAGGAAGAATTCTGTTCCACTTCCCCATGGAGGTAAGAGGAAATAAACAAGAACTAGTAAGAAAATAGAAGAAAACCCAAGGGGGTATGTGTATATATATGCTTGTACATGTATGTGTAGTGTGACCTAAGTGTAAGTAGATGTAGCAAGATGTACCTGAAACCTTGCATGTTTATGAGACAGAAAAATGGACACCAGCAATCCTACCATCATGTAAAACAATTACATGCTTTCGTTTTACACTCACTTGGCAGGACGGTAGTACCTCCCTGGGCAGTTGCTGTCTACCAACCTACTACCTAGAACTCAACAGACTTATTCCCCTATAATTTTTTACACTCTCTTTTGTCCCCTTTGCCTTTATACAAAGGAACTATGCATGCTGTCTGCAGATATTATATTCAATAATTAATTAATCAAGCATTCTACTTAATGAAGGACCTAAATTGGCTAACAGAGATGGGATTCACAAATAAAAAAAGAAAAGAAATATTGACTAACCTCCTGATCTTCTGGAAGAGAAACGACGAGACCAGAAAAAAGTTTGGGGTTAGTAGTGGCTCTTGGGCCATGACCAAGAACCCCATAATCAGGAGTACCCCAAGTATAGAGAGCACCACCAATTATTACAGCAGTGTGACCGTAACCACAGCTTAGCACCTGCCGACGCACCTTTTCAACTGGAACTGGCACAGTCTGCAAGGTTTAAAAGAGAAACTTGCAATTAATCTTGAATACCGAGAGAAAACTATAATTTACAACATAAAAGTATACATTTAAAGCTACAGGAGGGCCCTGCATATTTTGCACCTCTTTTTTGGTGTTCCACCTTTTCAATGACTTTCAACTGAGCCATTTTTCATTAAGTTCAGTGCTTTTACTGCTTTTCTGCCATTTTCACACAGCAGTTGCATAAGGGAAAAGCAACTGGCATCATATTTTAAGTATTGTATGTACTAGGTTGTCCTCGAAAAGGTTGGAGGGAGGGGGTAAAGGAGGCTTTGTGGGCAAGTGGCTTGGACTTCCAACAAGCGTGCATGAGCATGTTAGATAGGAGTGAATGGAGAAGAGTGGTTTTAGGGACTTGACGAGCTGTTGGAGCATGAGCAGGGTAATATTTAGTGAAAGGATTCAGGGAAACCGGTTATTTTTATACAGCCGGATTTGAGTTCTGGAAATGGGAAGTGCAGTGCCTGCACTTTAAAGGAGGGGTTTGGGATATTGGCAGTTTGGAGGGATGTGTAATAGGACAGTATATATATAATTGGGGCCCTGATACTATACATTCTATATGAAGTTTATTATTTCAGGTCACTTTTTATATTTTATCTTTACATGTGCTTCTAAACTGTTGTATCTGGGTGCCTCTGCAAAAACAGTGATTATGTATGAATGAAGTGAAAGTGTTGAATGATGATGAAAGTATTTTAGTTTTGGGGATTTTCTTTCTTTTTGGGTCACCCTGCCTAGGTGGGAGACGGCCGACTTGTTGAAAAAAAAAAATGTACTGTGTATTTATTTTACTTTATCTTTTTTTATGCCTAGCTGTATTGAGCACTTAATATATGACAGTGTAAACATCAGGTTTTTTAGACACATTTAATAATGAAAAAGCTCTTTTCCAAGTGTTGATAATTTTGGCTTACTACTTGAGGTCAGAAACCTAAGGGCCAAACAAATGAGGCCTTTCTGTATTATCTTACCTCATTCCTGCATTTCAAGTCATCTATCCTTTTGTGTCCCTGAATTCTGAGGTACTCACATCATTCCTCGCCTATTCCTCCATCTGAAACGCACTACCTTTTTTTATTCCTATATTTTACGATGATGTATTATTTGATTTCATTCCTCCAGCCAGGGTGTGGTTCATACATCAGTCTGTGTGCGGCCAGCAGAAACAGCCTGGTTGATCAGACCTTGATCCACCGCGAGGCCTGGTCTCAGACCGAGCCACGGGGGCATTGACCCCTGAAACTCTCTTCAAGTATACTCCATGTGAAGCCATTTATCCTTTCTTAATCCTCCATATGAAGATATTTATCTTATTCCTTCATTTGCAGCATTCCTTTTATTTTATTTCTCTATTTGAAGCGCTCTTCTTTTTCTTACATTTGAATCTATTATCTTTTCTTATTACTGCATTTAAAGGTACCTGTCTCTGCTTATTCCTGCATTTGAAGGTATCTTTCTTTTTTTTATTCTATCTTTGAAGCCTTCTATATTTTCTTAAATCTATCTTTTTTTTTAAATTTCCCTACTTAAGAGTTAAAAACAAAAAATTATCTAGTATTAAACACCTTTGAAGGAACATAAAGGCTCTACTAATTTTTTTTTTTTTGGTCATAGTTAAAACAGCTACCACTTGCTTGCGGACAACTAGGCAAAAAAAAAAAAATAAATAAATAAAAAAAAAAGTGCAAAAGTAGAGGTAATAAGTAATGACATGATAGACATAAAATGCAGCAGGAAAAATGAAAGTTTCTCCTTTTACATTTAGTAATATACAGTGGACCCCCGGTTCGCGATACTAATCCGTTCCTGAGAGCTCATCGTAAACCAAAAGTATCAGAAAGCGAATCAATTTTTCCCATAAGAAATAATGGAAATCAAATTAATCCGTGCAAGACACCCAAAAGTATGAAAAAAAAACTTTTACCACATGAAATATTAAGTTTAATGCAATAGAATATTAATTACAATAACAATAACAATAAATAACGAAAGAATAATTGACACCTACCTTTAATGAAGATCTGGTGATGATTGATGGGATGGGAGGAGGGGAGTGTGTGGATGGTGTTAGCATTTAGAAGGGGAATCCCCCTCCATTAGGACTTGAGGTAGCAAGTCCTTCTCCGGGGTTACTTCCCTTCATCTTTTAATGCCACTAGGACCAGCTTGAGAGTCACTGGACTTCTGTCGCACAACATAACTGGCAGCCTCACCATGCCTAATCACACTATATATACCACCACGATTCTTAAATCTTTCAAACCAACCTTTGCTGGCCTTAAATTCACTCACATCACCACTAGTTGCAGGCAATTTTTTTACCAAATCGTCATGCAACTGCCTAGCCTTTGAGAGATGCTATCTCCTGCTGTTTTACATTTATCCACACCAATAACAGTCTCTCAACATTTTCTAACACTTGCGGTCGCTGTTTTGTAATCACAGTTGCACCTTTTGCAAGAACAGCTTCCTTGATTGCCGTTTTCTTGCTCACTATAGTAGAGATGGTTGATTGGGGTTTACTATACAACCTGACCAGCTCCAATACACGCACTCCACTTTCGTACTTTGCAATTATCTCTTTCTTCATTTCAACAGTCATTAGCACCCTTGGTCTCAAAGGTTTGGCACTGGGAGCTTTCTTGGGGCCCATGGTGACTTATTTTGCAAAAACAGGCACCAAAAACAGTGATAATATGGATAATATGGAATGTACCGAATGTATCCTTAGATGCACGCACACTGGCTGGCTTGTAAACACTGGCACACACGGGGCAGTTCAGGCCACACATGGACACGTCTCGTATGAACCACATCGCATACCGGGTTTTGTATCGGAAAGCGAGGCAAATTTTCTGCGATATAATGCATCGGTTACCGGATTTATCGGATACCGATAGCATCGCGAACCGGGGGTCCACTGAATACAGGAGAAGGGGTTACTAGCCTCTTGCTCCTGGCATTTTAGTCGCCTCTTACAACACGCATGGCTTATGGAGGAAGAATTCTGATCCACTTCCCCATGGAGATAAGTGGAAATAGACAAGAACAAGAACTAGAAAGAAAATAAAAGAAAACTCAGAGGGGTGAATATGCATGTATATGCTTGTACATGTATGTGTAGTGTGACCTAAGTGTAAGTAGAAGTAGCAAGACGTACCTGAAATCTGGCATGCTTATGAAACAGAAAAAAGGACATCAGCAATCCTACCATCATGTAAAACAATTACAGGCTTTCATTTTACACTCACTTGACAGGACGGTAGTACCTCCCTGGGCGGTTGCTGTCTACCAACCTACTACCTATAAAATGCAGCAATACAGTACCTTAATTAATTAATTAATGACATTTTGTCCACGTTCCTGGAGCAAGTGAAATATTGCTAATTAATAAAGGTTCCATACTGCTTGTACCTCAAAGTGCTCCTTGACTCATAATGGGGTTATATTCCAATGAACCCATTTTAAGTTGAAAAATATGTCAAATATTTTTTTTTAATATGTCGTCCATTTCCCACTGAGGCAGGGTGACCCAAAAATGTAAAAAACTTTCATCATCATTCAACACTTTCACCATCATTAATACATAATCAATGTCTTTGCAGGGGTGCTCAGATACGGCATTTTAGATGTCACTCCGAACAACCAATATCCCAAACCCCCTTCTTTAAAGTGCAGGCATTGTACTTTCCATCTCCAGGACTCAAGTCTGATTAACCGGTTTCCCTGAATCCCTTCACAAAATATTACCCTGCTCACACTCCAACAACTTGTCAGGTCCCAAAAACCATTCATCTCAATTCACTCCTATCTTACACACTCATGCATGCTTGCTGGAAGTCCAAGCCCCTCACACACAAAACCTCCTTTACCCCCTCCTTCCAACCTTTCCTAGGACGACTCCTACCCCGCCTTCCTTCCACTACAGATTTATATGCTCTCCAAGTCATTCTACTTTGTTCCACCCTCTCTAAATGACCAAACCGAATATGAATACGTATGTGATATATGAATAAGTAAATAAATAACTACTGCCACTAAATAAGTAAATAAACAAATAATTGCTGTAACTAACTAAATACCAGCATTCTTTTTTTTTTTTTGGGGGGGGGAGCACTACCCCACCTTGGTGGAAGATGGCCAGCATGTTAAAAAAAAAAAAGTTTCAACTATCAATAAATGATGACTGCTGAATGTGCATTGCTATCGCACTACTGTAAAGTCAAAATATCATAAGTCAAACTACTATAAAGTGAAAAACAGGTGGCATGTACCCATCACAATCAGCATATAGAGAATCATGAAAGTTTTTAAATTTCAACAATGGATTACAAGGAAAGATTCACTGTGATGGAGTGAGAGAATGCTACAGAAACTCTGTTTAAAATTATTGGTACCGAACACATCACAGAACCCCAGAGCCCCTACGGGCCTACAGCACATCCCTGGGAAATTATAATGCTCAGAATAATGCAGTTCCTGAATCCACTTGTATATCTAAGAAAACTTTCTCCATACATACAAGCTGGCCCTGTTTTACAGTGTACTTCATTTTACGGTGTTTCACTAATGCAGCAGTTTTCAATTATACCCATTCTTCATGTATTCAGATTTTCCACAATAAACATTTTTTTTTTTTTCAACAAGTCGGTCGTCTCCCACCGAGGCAGGGTGACCCAAAAAAGAAAGAAAATCCCCAAAAAGAAAATACTTTCATCATCATTCAACACTTTCACCACACTCAAACATTATCACTGTTTTTGCAGAGGTGCTCAGAATACAACAGTTTAGAGGCATACACGTATAAAGATACACAACATATCCCTCCAAACTGCTAATATCCCAAACCCCTCCTTTAAAGTGCAGGCATTGTACTTCCCATTTCCAGGACTCAAGTCCGACTATATGAAAATAACTGGTTTCCCTGAATCCCTTCACTAAATATTACCCTGCTCACACTCCAACACATTGTCAGGTCCCAAGTATCATTCGTCTCCATTCACTCCTATCTAACACACTCATGCACGCTTACTGGAAGTCCAAGCCCCTCGCCCACAAAACCTCCTTTACCCCCTCTTTCCAACCCTTTCGAAGACGACCCCTACCCCTCTTTCCTTCCCCTATAGATTTATACGCTTTCCATGTCATTCTACTTTGATCCAGTCTCTCTAAATGACCAAACCACCTCAACAACCCTTCTTCTGCCCTCTGACTAATGCTTTTAATAACTCCACACCTTCTCCTAATTTCCACACTCCGAATTTTCTGCATAATATTTACACCACACATTGCCCTTAGACAGGACATCTCCACTGCCTCCAACCGTCTCCTCGCTGCTGCATTTACCACCCAAGCTTCACATCCATATGAGAGTGTTGGTACTACTATACTTTCATACATTCCCTTCTTTTTCTCCATAGATAACGTTTTTTGACTCCACATATACCTCAATGCACCACTCACCTTTTTTCCCTAATCAATTCTATGATTAACCTCATCCTTCATAAATCCATCCGCCGACACGTCAACTCCCAAGTATCTGAAAACATTCACTTCTTCCATACTCCTCCTCCCCAATTTGATATCCAATTTTTCTTTATCTAAATCATTTGATACCCTCATCACCTTACTCTTTTCTATGTTCACTTTCAACTTTCTACCTTTACACACATTCTCAAACTCATCCACTAACCTTTGCAATTTTTCTTTAGAATCTCCCATAAGCACAGTATCATCAGCAAAAAGTAACTGTGTCAATTCCCATTTTGAATTTGATTCCCCATAATTTAACCCCACACCTCTCCCGAACACCCTAGCACCCCTTCTCCTGTAGACATTTACTAAAAAAGAGAAGAAGAAAAACTTTATAAAACTGGATGCTTGAATGTGCGTGGATGTAGTGCAGATGACAAGAAACAGATGATTGCTGATGTTATGAATGAAAAGAAGTTGGATGTCCTGGCCCTAAGCGAAACAAAGCTGAAGGGGGTAGGGAAGTTTCGGTGGGGGGAAATAAATGGGATTAAATCTGGAGTATCTGAGAGAGTTAGAGCAAAGGAAGGGGTAGCAGTAATGTTGAATGATCAGTTATGGAAGGAGAAAAGAGAATATGAATGTGTAAATGCAAGAATTACGTGGATTAAAGTAAAGGTTGGATGCGAGAAGTGGGTCATAATAAGCGTGTATGCACCAGGAGAAGAGAGGAATGCAGAGAAGAGAGAGAGATTTTGGGAGATGTTAAGTGAATGTATAGGAGCCTTTGAACCAAGTGAGAGAGTAATTGTGGTAGAGGACCTGAATGCTAAAGTAGGAGAAACTTTAAGAGAGAGTGTGGTAGGTAAGTTTGGGGTGCCAGGTGTAAATGATAATGGGAGCCCTTTGAATGAACTTTGTATAGAAAGGGGTTTAGTTATAGGTAATACATATTTTAAGAAAAAGAGGATAAATAAGTATACAAGATATGATGTAGGGCAAAATGACAGTAGTTTGTTGGATTATGTATTGGTAGATAAAAGACTGTTGAGTAGACTTCAGGATGTACAGGTTTATAGAGGGGCCACAGATATATCAGATCACTTTCTAGTTGTAGCTACACTGAGAGTAAAAGGTAGATGGGATACAAGGAGAATAGAAGCATCAGGGAAGAGAGAGGTGAAGGTTTATAAACTAAAAGAGGAGGCAGTTAGGGAAAGATATAAACAGCTATTGGAGGATAGATGGGCTAATGAGAGCATAGGCAATGGGGTCGAAGAGGTATGGGGTAGGTTTAAAAATGTAGTGTTAGAGTGTTCAGCAGAAGTTTGTGGTTACAGGAAAGTGGGTGGGGATATAGTTTTGGAGTGGTTGGTGCAATTATTTAATAAATGTATGGAAGAGGGTAAGGTACCTAGGGATTGGCAGAGAGCATGCATAGTTCCTTTGTATAAAGGCACAGGGGACAAAAGAGAGTGCAAAAATTATAGGGGGATAAGTCTGTTGAGTATACCTGGTAAAGTGTATGGTAGAGTTATTATTGAAAGAATTAAAAGTAAGACTGAGAATAGGATAGCAGATGAACAAGGAGGCTTTAGGAAAGGTAGGGGGTGTGTGGACCAGGTGTTTACAGTGAAACATATAAGTGAACAGTATTTAGATAAGGCTAAAGAGGTCTTTGTGGCATTTATGGATTTGGAAAAGGCATATGACAGGGTGGATAGGGGGCAATGTGGCAGATGTTGCAGGTGTATGGTGTAGGAGGTAGGTTACTGAAAGCAGTGAAGAGTTTTTACGAGGATAGTGAGGCTCAAGTTAGAGTACATAGGAAAGAGGGAAATTATTTCCCAGTAAAAGTAGGCCTTAGACAGGGATGTGTGATGTCACCGTGGTTGTTTAATATATTTATAGATGGGGTTGTAAGAGAAGTAAATGCGAGGGTCTTGACAACAGGTGTGGAGTTAAAAGATAAGGAATCACACAAAGTGGGAGTTGTCACAGTTGCTCTTTGCTCATGACACTGTGCTCTTGGGAGATTCTGAAGAGAAGTTGCAGAGATTGGTGGATGAATTTGGTAGGGTGTGCAAAAGAAGAAAATTAAAAGTGAATACAGGAAAGAGTAAGGTTATGAGGATAACAAAAATATTAGGTGATGAAAGATTGGATATCAGATTGGAGGGAGAGAGTATGGAGGAGGTGAATGTATTCAGATATTTGGGAGTGGACGTGTCAGCGGATGGGTCTATGAAGGATGAGGTGAATCATAGAATTGATGAGGGGAAAAGGGTGAGTGGTGCACTTAGGAGTCTGTGGAGACAAAGAACTTTGTCCTTGGAGGCAAAGAGGGGAATGTATGAGAGTATAGTTTTACCAACACTCTTATATGGGTGTGAAGCATGGGTGATGAATGTTGCAGCGAGAAGGCTGGAGGCAGTGGAGATGTCATGTCTGAGGGCAATGTGTGGTGTGAATATAATGCAGAGAATTCGTAGTTTGGAAGTTAGGAGGAGGTGCGGGATTACCAAAACTGTTGTCCAGAGGGCTGAGGAAGGGTTGTTGAGATGGTTCGGACATGTAGAGAGAATGGAGCGAAACAGAATGACTTCAAGAGTGTATCAGTCTGTAGTGGAAGGAAGGCGGGGTAGGGGTCGGCCTAGGATAGGTTGGAGGGAGGGGGTAAAGGAGGTTTTGTGTGCGAGGGGCTTGGACTTCCAGCAGGCGTGCGTGAGCGTGTTTGATAGGAGTGAATGGAGACGAATGGTTTTTAATACTTGACATGCTGTTGGAGTGTGAGCAAAGTAACATTTATGAAGGGGTTCAGGGAAACCGGCAGGCCGGACTTGAGTCCTGCAGATGGGAAGTACAGTGCCTGCACTCTGAAGGAGGGGTGTTAATGTTGCAGTTTAAAAACTGTAGTGTAAAGCACCCTTCTGGCAAGACAGTGATGGAGTGAATGATGGTGAAAGTTTTTCTTTTTCGTGCCACCCTGCCTTGGTGGGAATCGGCCAGTGTGATAATAATAAAAAAAAAAACCATGGTGACATTACACATCCCTGTCTAAGACCTACTTTTACCGGGAAGTATTCTCCCTCTCTTCTACACACCCTAACCTGAGCCTCACTATCCTCATAAAAACTCTTAACAGCATTTAGTAACTTACCACCTATTCCATATACTTGCAACATCTGCCGCAATGCTCCTCTATTCACTCTATCATATGCCTTTTCTAAATCCATAAATGCAACAAAATTTCCCTACCTTTATCTAAATACTGTTCACATATATGCTTCAATGTAAACACTTGATCTACACATCCCCTACCCACTCTGAAGCCTCCCTGCTCATCTGCAATCCTACATTCTGTCTTACCTCTAATTCTTTCAATTATAACCCTACCGTATACTTTTCCTGGTATACTCAGTAAACTTATTCCTCTATAATTTTTACAATCTCTTTTGTCCCCTTTCCCTTTATATAAAGGGACTATACATGCTCTCTGCCAATCCCTATGTACTTTCCCTTCTTTCATACATTTATTAAACAAAAGTACCAACCACTCCAACACTATATCCCCCCTGCTTTTAACATTTCTGTCATGATCCCATCAGTTCCAGCTGCTTTACCCCCTTTCATTCTACGTAATGCCTCACGTACCTCCCCCACACTTACATTCTGCTCTTCTTCACTCCTAAAAGATGGTATACCTCCCTGGCCAGTGCATGAAATTACTGCCTCCCTTTCTTCCTCAACATTTAAAAGTTCCTCAAAATATTCTCACCATCTACCTAATAAGTCCCTTTCCCCATCTACTAATTCCCCTACTCTGTTTTTAACTGACAAATCCATACTTTCCCTAGGCTTTCTTAACTTGTTTAACTCACTCCAAAATTTTTTCTTATTTTCATTAAAATTTCTTGACAGTGCCTCTCCCACTCTATCATCTGCTCTCCTTTTGCACTCTCTCACCACTCTCTTCACCTTTCTTTTACTAAATATATTCGCAGTATTTAGATAAAGGTAGGGAAGTTTTTATTGCATTTATGGATTTAGAAAAGGCATATGATAGAGTGGATAGGGGAGCAATGTGGCAGATGTTGCAAGCATATGGAATAGATGGTAAGTTACTAAATGCTGTAAAGAGTTATTATGAGAATAGTGAGGCTCAGGTTAGGGTGTGTAGAAGAGAGGGAGACTACTTCCCGGCAAAAGTAGGTCTTAGACAGAGATGTGCAATGTCACCATGGTTGTTTAATATATTTATAGATGGGGTTGTAAAAGAAGTAAATGCTAGGGTGTTCAGGAGAGGGATGGGATTAAATTATGGGGAATTAAATGCAAAATGGGAAGTGACACAGGTACTTTTTGCTGATGATACTCTGCTTATGGGAGATTCTAAAGAAAAATTGCAGAGGTTAGTGGACGAATTTGTGTAAAGGTAGAAAGTTGAAAGTGAACATAGAAAAGAGTAAGGTGATGAGGGGTATCAAATGATTTAGATAAAGAAAAACTGGATAACAAATTGGGGAGGAGGAGTATGGAAGAAGTGAATGTTTTCAGATACTTGGGAGTTGACGTGTCAGCGGATGGATTTATGAAGGATGAGGTTAATCGTAGAATTGATGAAGGAAAAAAGGTGAGTGGTGCTTTGAGGTATATGTGGAGGAAAAAAATGATATCTATGGAAGCAAAGAAGGGAATGTAGGAAAGTATAGTAGTACCAACACTCTTATATGGGTGTGAAGCTTGGGTTGTAAATGCTGCAGCAAGGAGGCGGTTGGAGGCAGTCGAGATGTCCTGTCTAAGAGCAATGTGTGGTGTAAATATTATGCAGAAAATTCGGAGAGTGGAAATTAGGAGAAGGTGTGGAGTTAATAAAAGTATTAGTCAGAGGGCTGAAGAGGGTTTGTTGAGGTGGTTTGGTCATTTAGAGAGAATGGATCAAAGTAAAATGACATGGAGAGCGTATAAATCTGTAAGAGAAGGAAGGCGGGGTAGGGGTCGTCCTCGAAAAGGTTGGAGGGAGGGGGTAAAGGAGGTGTTGTGGGCGAGGGGTTTGGACTTCCAGCAAGCGTGCGTGAGCATGTTAGATAGGAGTGAATGGAGACAAATGGTATTTGGGACCTGATGATCTGTTGGGGTGTGAGCAGGGTAATATTTTGTGAAGGGATTCAGGAGAACCGGTTATTTTATATAACCGGACTTGAGTCCTGGAAATGGGAAGTACAATGCCTGCACTCTAAAGGAGGGGTTTGAGATATTGGCAGTTTGGAGAGATATATTGTGTATTTTTATATGTACACTATATACTTCTAAACTGTTGTATTCTGGGCACCTCTGCAAAAACAGTGATTATGTGTGAGTGAGGTGAAAGTGTTGAACGATGATGAAAGTATTTTCTTTCTGGGGATTTTCTTTCTCTTTGGGTCACCCTACCTCGGTGGGAGACGGCCGACTCGTTGAAAAAAAAAATATATATACAGTGGACCCCTGCATAACGATTACCTCGAATGCGACCAATTATGTAAGTGTATTTATGTAAGTGCGTTTGTACGTGTATGTTTGGGGGTCTGAAATGGACTAATCTACTTCACAATATTTCTTATGGGAACAAATTCGGTCAGTACTGGCACCTGAACATACTTCTGGAGTGAAAAAATATCGTTAACCGGGGGTCCACTGTATATATTCGCCACTCACTATAAGCTAAGGATAAAAATAATTTAAGGTAAGTAATGTGTGTACTGCACATGCATTTTTTAGGCCTAGCTATATTGCCCACTTAATGTATGACAGTAAAAACATGTTATCAGGCAGTACAAACAGGTCCCTCTTGTACTATAGTGAAGAATCAGTTTTTTATTTTTATATACAGTGGAACCCAGGATTTCGTCCTTAATCCGTTCCAGGTCGGTCGGTCTAAATCCGAAACGTACGAAACCCGAAGTAACATTTCCCACAAGAAATAATGTAAATGCAATTAATCCGTTTCAGACACCCAAAAATATTAACAAAAAATAAATTTTATAGAGAATAACTATAGTGTTGTAGCTCTTCAGTGGTTAGCTCTTCCCTGTGGTTGTCCACCAACTCTTCCACATCATGGCCACTCACATCCAACCCCATGGACTTCCCCAAAGCCTCAATAGATTCCGCAACAGGCATAGAGTTGGCAAGTTTACACAAACTTATATTAAGTTAGTAATAGAACTAGGCATTAAAACACAATAAAAAGGAATATACATACACAGCACATTCATTACTTATCTTAAAATATTTGTAGTCTTAATGTAGGATGAGAGGTGAGTAGTATATTTATTTGTAGTCCCAGGCAGACTACATCCGCCTGGGCTAATATCGAATTAAGCCTGAACACAGCTTAAATACAATAAATACTATACTATAAATATTTTAAGGTAAGTAATGAGTGCACTATGTGTGTATTGTACCTTTTTATTGTTTTTTGATGTTAGTGTAAACTTGTTATCTAGTGTTTGTATGCATTTATAAGTGGAAAAAAAGGGTGTTCCACTTTACGGCGATTTCCGCTTTACGGCGGTAGCCTGGAACCTAACCCGCCGTATAAGTGGGGCCCTACTGTATTTGTAGTCCCAGGCAGACTACATCCGCCTGGGCTATATCTACCAGCTACATACACTGCAGCCCACAGCCATATTATTACCATCGACATACCATGTTCACTGAGTATCATTTCTAACAACTACCTTTAGATGCCATCATAAACAAAGGGAGAAGTAATGAATAATTTATGCCAAGAATTGTAAACAAAAGCATTATGTAAAGTGTATTAAGGGTGGTGACTGGGCCAGACGCAGATTCATACAGTTTTCTCTAACGCTGGACCAGAGAAAACTTAATGTTTTCCCTCCACCAACTCACCCCTTGATAGCATATAAGCACTGCATGTTTATATGCTATGTAATGTGTTTCATATATAATTCCGAAGAAAATATCAGACGGATTAATGAAAATGTCTATATTAACGTAAAATAAAACATTTAATGTGTCCAAGAATGAGTCACGAACGTATGAACAGCCCAGGCGGACATGTCTGATACGTACGATTTCCGGGTGGAGGTACGAAATCCGGACCAAAATTTCTCCCAAAAAAGTGGTCTTAATCTGAAATGTAAGATAGTCGGTGCATGCGAAATCTGGAGTTCCACTGCACCTCACTTTTCCCAGTAGTTTGCCTACTGGTGGGAAAAGTATGAAAGGGATGAAGAGGGAATAGAATGGGGTAAATAGAAAGAGCTATCAGTACTGTATTACTAATATAGCACATGACTATCCAATACAACGTATTCTTCCTGTATTATATATATTTTTTTTAACAAGTCGGCCATCTCCCACTGAGGCAGGGTGACCCAAAAAGAAAGAAAATCCCCAAAAAGAAAATACTTTATCATCATTCAACTCTTTCACCTCACTCGCACATAATCACTGTTTTTGCAGAGGTGCTCAGAACACAACAGCTTAGAAGCATATACGTATAAAGATACGCAACATATCCCTCCAAACTGTCAATATGCCGAACCCCTCCTTTAGAGTGCAGGCATTGTACTTCCCATTTCCAGGACTCAAGTCCGGTTATATAAAAATAACTGGTTTTCCTGAATCCCTTCACTAAATATTACCCTGCTCACACTCCAACAGATTGTCAGGTCCCAAATACCATTCGTCTCCATTAACTCCTATTGAACACGCTCATGCACGCCTGCTGAAAGTCCAAGCCCCTCGCCCACAAAACCTCCTTTACCCCTTCCTTCCAACCTTTTCGAGGATGACCCCTACCCCGCCTTCCTTCCCCTACAGATTTAAATGCTCTCCATGTCATTCTACTTTGATCCATTCTCTCTAATGACCAAACCACCTCAACAACCCCTCCTCAGCCCTCTGACTAATACTTTCATTAAGTCCACACTTTCTCCTAATTTCCACACTCCGAATTTTCTGCATAATATTTACACCACACATTGCCCTTAGACAGGACATCTCCACTGCCTCCAACCGCCTCCTCACTGCTGCATTCACAACCCAAGCTTCACACCCATATAAGAGTGTTGGTACTACTATACTTTCCTACATTCCCTTCTTTGCCTCCATAGATAATGTTTTTTGTCTCCACATATACCTCAATGCACCACTCACCTTTTTTTCCTCATCAATTCTATGATTAACCTCATCCTTCATAAATCCATCCGCCGACACGTCAACTCCCAAGTGTATGTAATTTGTAAACTAAACTAATTAACTGTACACTAAAGTATTTAAACATATTATAACAATTATAAACCGAATGTACAAGAATACCAATATGGTAGCACAGCATATATGTATTCCATTTTTTTTTTACCTTAGTGGCTGGCAGTAAGGTGACCCAAAGAAATCACATTCATTATCATTTATTCAGTCGCTGTCTTGTCAGAAGTGTACTGACAATACAATTCAAATTACTCTCTGACTGTAGCATCCCCACACCTCCTTCAGAGTACATGCACTGTCCCTTCCACCTCCAAAACTCAAGTCTAGCTAACTGGTTTCCCTTGAATCCCTTCATAAATGTTACCTTGATCATACACTAACAGAATATCCATTAAAAAAAAAACACTTTGCTCCATTCATTCCTCACATGATTGAATTACCATATAATTTTATTAATATGCTTCACAATCACATCTATTCAAGCAAATTGCCTTAATATATGATAAAAGATAAATAAAAGAAAAAAAGGAAAAAATATATGTTAATGGTGCCAAGTTTTAGGAAGGTCATTTAATCATGTTTCACTCATCAATACAAATATTTTACATATAAATAATTTACACAGCTGCATTTTATACAAACAATATAGGCATTCTAAACCTGATAGCCTTATATAAGTTTTCAAATACTGTATAAATTTGATCATACCTCTTTGGGAGTTTCCATTTTGTATGTCAGGAGATCAGGATTGTACTTCCACCCTCTTCTTTGATTTAGTTGAATGATGATGGACAGAAACACCTCTACAAATGCTTCTACAGATACTAGTTCTTCATTACCATATGGCAGGAGACATGAATTTTGAACCATTGATGATAGAGGAGGAAAGGCTTGCTTTTTACCATTTGTTGTTTGCAGGAATGGCCTGATGGCTGGCTGTGTAGGATTGTAAAGGTCAGCCATGCGGCGCAGTACAGGGATTTCCACTGTTGTCAGCAGACTCAGAACCAAAGCAATGTGCCTCCTAGCTAATGATGGTCGAACTAGGAGAACCTGCCGCAACTCTGGATCTGATACACAATGGAGATAGCCAGCTTCCCTTTCTCGTGCAATTGGTAAAACACCATCTTGATTGGTTGAACTACTAAGTTGCTCAGGACTTAAAGTATCTAAAATTGGTGAAGCGCGAGATGATAACAAAACTTGTAGCTTTTCTAGGTAAAGTCCTCGAGATGCAGCTAAATACTGCAGTGTCTCCCAACGCCAAGCACCTGCAGCAAGTGTTAATGACAAAACTTCATCATAGTGCTGATTATCCCTGAGAAAAAGCAGTAAATTTCTCAAGGCTTGTTGTTGAGGAGGAGGCTTGCGAGGCCCTGGCAGACACAAGTGATGGAGATGACACATAATAGCCAGATTGGCCAAATTTCGCCGCTCCTCAACACCCAAATCTGGGCCACTAACACCACTTGTCAGAGTACCCATATAAGTGAGGAACTCGGTAACCAATCCCTGGGCAGCAAACTTGATTGAGCACTTCACATGGGGGCACTGAAAAAATGAGAGACTAAAGTTACAGAATAAGTTATCTGAAATCAGCTAGTGGTTCTGGGAATTATCATCCTCATGGCCTAGTCTCAGACCAGGCATCCTAAGTTGGAAAGGAAATATTACAGGATTCAGAGCTATCAAAAAGCACATAAGATCAGTAATTCTGCCAGTGTAAAATATATTAACAGGTTTCCATTTAACATTCACTGGACTAGATGGTAGTACCTCCCTGTATGGTTGCTATCTACCAACCTTTAACCTTGACCTGAAGGAAATGAAGTTGCAGAGGTGATAAGAAATGTGTGGGCAAAAAAAATACTTGTCAATGAATGCAAAATGGAGAATGTATTAAAATATGAGGAGAAGAAAAAAAAGTGCTTCAAAGCTGAATATTTAAATGTTTTATAAATTCCATATATCTGATTACATAAAAAACAACATATGCACTAACTTAGAGAGTTAATTGAAAAATCCAGAAACAGGGATTAAATTCATAAATAAAAAGTTATTCTTCTTGTGGGACATTTACCTCTAGACTGTTAAGCATACAAAATATACTGTACTATAAATGACAGTGTAGAGGAGTTTAATATACAGTACTATATCATAATAAAAATTAACAGCACATTATATTCTACACCAAATAAAGTGAAATACTTTTGAATACCATGAACTATTCTTACCCTCGAGTGTTTGTACAGTGCAATGGCAGTACTGAAATTACGTGACCGTAGTTTAACATCTGCTGCCAATTCGAAAAGCTTGGGGTCCAGAGAAAAGATGACACCGAGTTTGTTAGCACTGTCTATATCGCCAGCCCTGAGAACCAGGTTCATGAAGAGAGATTCCACACTTGTTCTGAGGACGGAAGAGAAAGGTTGGAAAAATAACAGACTCCTCTTGATTGGAACAGTGCACAAATTACCTGTACATAGAAGAAAGAAACTTATGACAACATTTCAGTTTGATTTGGACCATTAATTAGTCCAAGCTGGACCAAAACATCTTCCTAAGTTTCTTTCTTCTATGTGCAAGTTATTTGTGTAGACTCCTCTTTCTTGCATAAAGTAATGGGATATATTTAGTCCCAGTTCATGAAGATCATGACAGTCAGTGAAAGGGTTAATATGCATCTTTTAAAGCTTTACCACAAGTACTGTATTGTAAAGTAAAAGGCCATCACTCTTCTGTCAGTAATTTGGTCATCAGTATCCATTATCAACATGATCTAAATTGCAGTAGTTTGTGCTCAAACTATTTATGCATATCCTGAGAAATATTCTGCCACCTATTCATTTATTTCTTCCCTTAAAACCGCATACATTACCAAGACTTGAGACTACATCTTTCAAGTTAATCATGTGAATTAAAACTAAAATAGAGGAAGACCTTACCTTGGCTGGCAAATATAGAGAGCTTTTGAGGTTAGTATTAAGCACCCATGAGGCCATGTATGTGTTGGCAATTCTATGTCTTCTTCATCATCCTCGCCTCTTGCTCTTCCCATTACAGATGATCGACCAGAGCACGAAGGGCTATTGTTAACTTCCAGTGACACCAGAGAAGGACTTGGATAGAGAGAGAGAATTTCTTCGTCTTCTGGTAATTCTATTTCTTGTATAACTGGATTGATTTTGCTATCCTAATGAAGAACATTATGAATTTTTGTAAATGAAATTTTTTGTATTTTTATTTTCGTTATTGCACAACTTTCATTATTTTTTTGCTCCACTTCAATTGTCACAAAAATCTAAATCTTAAACAAACGAATACATTTTATGAAAAGTTATTATTCAAAAGGAGCAACCAAATATTTATATAAATAAAAATCTAACACACTCACGCATGCATGCTGGGTGCTCAAGCCTTTACTACCTAAAAACCCCTTCATAACCTTAATTTGACCCTTTCTGGGAGAATCCTTACTCGTTCTTCCCACATTATACACACTCTTGGTCATCATATGCTGAGCCAATCTCTCTAAATGCCCAAACCACCTCAAACTTTCCTCTACCCTTCGAATAATGCCTTTACTAATCCAACACCATCTTTCGATTTCTACTTTCTGAATTCTTTGTGTAATATTCACACCACACATTGCTCTCAAACATCTTTACTTACTATTGTCCCATCTATTTTTGAGGAGGAAGAAAAGAATGTAGACACCATTGTGATCTTCTGACAAGATTCAGTGTCAGATAAAAAAATCATCTCATCTTGAAGCACCACCTTGTCAGCATTTGGAATAATTTTGAACACATAGAGTGGTGTTGGTTCCAAGTCAGTGCTGTATACCTGTAACAAGGGAGAAGAGTTAAAACAAAAAACAAGAGGGTTCCCAATTTACAAATGATGCTAGTTACAACTGGACTAGTGTGTTAATGCCTGCTATGAGGATGAGAAACAGATTAGGTGCCAGAACCATGCCATGGGTTACTGAACTTTTTAGTTTGCTAAGACTAGATTTTGCATTGTTTACTACTCTTCATTCTATCTACCAGAAAACTGGATATACACTATCCTACTTTTCCTGTTATACCAGTTGAACTTATGTGCTATGACTCTATCCGATTTCTCAAATACCTTAGTAAAGTTCATGTAGACCACATCTGTTTTTGGTTTTTTTCCACACCCTCCCTAGTTGTCATAATGATTTAGTAGCTGCAATAAATGTGATGCTCCTACTCTAAATCCAGCTTCACTTTGGCTGTGTAGATCATGCATTTTCAGAAAATTTACAATTTGGAAACTCACCACCCTTTCAAAATCTTTTATGATGTGTGATGTTACTGCTGCTAGTCTGAGTTTTTTTGAGAGAACTCTACGACCTCCTTTGTATGAAGACATTATAACTTTGAATTACAGGGCCCCCATCACAAATCCGGCAATCAGACATCCAGTTACATCAGTAATTTGGCACTAATTTCGGCTAGCATAATTTCAAATTTCCAGGGTCGCCACACCAACCTGCTGGTATTATTTGGTGCCGCTACTTACTGCATAAGTCATTCCAATTTCTTTTTCTCCATTTATTGTTACGTGTATAACCTGCTCTGCTTACTTTTAGCCCTAGCCATGGTTCCAACAAATAAAAGAAATGTTTCTCGTTGTGTAAAGCATATACACAGTACGCTGTCCATAAAAGATAAGGAGGCTTTGACGCCACTGTCAGCCGCCATGAGCTCAGTCTCGTGATGCAGGGGAATATGCGTTATTATTATGCTAATATCAACACTACGGCTTATTTGCCTATCATAACTCATCTAATATGGCATAATAAACAATATAAATAACAAAAACATGTTAAATACTCCAGAATTAATAATATTTGGCATAATACCGAGCGGTTTGACAGAGGTATGAAGAGGATATGGGATACAAGTACCATTCTCCTATCCCTGTCTTGGGGGCTTATATTAGTGAAAACGGAGTATAGCGCAGGGCTAACTGCGATATACACTTGTATTGCACCATAAAATTGAAACAAAAAAGCAATTTTCTCTACGTAGATTAGGATAACCCAAAAAAGTCAAATAAAGTGGCTTATTTCTAGTACCTGGCTTGGGCTTGCCATATATGATTTTTGGTAAATATTCAATTCCCAGCCAGGGTAGAAACACTGGGCATGTTTCTTTACACCTGTTGTCTATGTTCACCCATCAGTAAATGGGTACCTGGGTGTTAGTGGACTGGCAGGGGTCTTAGCCTGAGACACTGACCTAATTTACCTGAAATGCTTAGCATAACAAGGGGCTTTCTGTATAGTAGTATGTCATTGATGTCAGCTAGGCCTGTATGCCTTGTACATGTTTTTTTTTTTTTTTCAACAAGTTGGCCGTCTCCCACCGAGGCAGGGTGACCCAAAAAAGAAAGAAAATCCCCAAAAAGAAAATGCTTTCATCATCATTCAACACTTTCACCACACTCACACATAATCACTGTTTTTGCAGAGGTGCTCAGAATACAACAGTTTAGAAGCATATACGTATAAAGATACACAACATATCCCTCCAAACTGCCAATATCCCAAACCCCTCCTTTAAAGTGCAGGCATTGTACTTCCCATTTCCAGGACTCAAGTCCGACTATATGAAAATAACCGGTTTCCCTGAATCCCTTCACTAAATATTACCCTGCTCACACTCCAACAGATCATCAGGTCCCAAGTACCATTCGTCTCCATTCACTCCTATCTAACACGCTCACGCACACTTGCTGGAAGTCCAAGCCCCTTGCCCACAACCCTTTCGAGGACGACCCCTACCTCGTCTTCCTTCCCCTATAGATTTATATGCTTTCCATGTCATTCTACTTCGATCCATTCTCTCTAAATGACCAAACCACCTCAACAACCCCTCTTCTGCCCTCTAATACTTTTATTAACTCCACACCTTTTCCTAATTTCCACACTCCGAATTTTCTGCATAATATTTACACCACACATTGCCCTTAGACAGGACATCTCCACTGCCTCCAACCGTCTCCTCGCTGCTGCATTTACCACCCAAGCTTCACACCCATATAAGAGTGTTGGTACTACTATACTTTCATACATTCCCTTCTTTGCCTCCATAGATAACATTTTTTTGACTTCACATGTACCTCAATGCACCACTCACCTTTTTTCCCTCATCAATTCTATGATTAACCTCATCCTTCATAAATCCATCCACTGACACGTCAATTCCCAAGTACGTATCTGAAAACATTTACTTCTTCCATACTCCTCCTCCCCAATACCCTCATCACCTTACTCTTTTCTATGTTCACTTTCAACTTTCTACCTTTACACACATTCCCAAACTCATCCACTAACCTTTGCAATTTTTCTTTAGAATCTCCCATAAGCACAGTATCATCAGCAAAAAGTAACTGTGTCAATTCCCATTTTGAATTTGATTCCCCATAATTTAATCCCACCCCTCTCCCGAACACTCTAGCATTTACTTCTTTTACAACCCCATCTATAAATATATTAAACAACCATGGTGACATTACACATCCCTGTCTAAGACCTACTTTTACCGGGAAGTAGTCTCCCTCTCTTCTACACACCCTAACCTGAGCCTCGCTATCCTCATAAAAACTCTTTACAGCATTTATTAACTTACCACCTATTTGTATTTGTAGTAAATAAAGATATTATAATCATTATTATTATTATTAATTATTATATTTTTATCTCACTTGTTTGTTGGGCTATCTTATTGAAACTTGGGCAATGTATGACTGAAAGATGCTTCTTAACGTACACCAAAAATGAAAGAAATCGGACCATAAATAACGGAGTTCACTTCTCAGCCATTAGCTGCCCCTTAGCAGTATATTTTATTATGGTTTTTATGGTTGTATTCTCGTTGTTTTGGTCTTATTTGATAGAATTGAAGATATATTACAGAAATAGATATGATTTTGACTGCTTTCACAACGAAAAGCGTACTTTGAAACTGAGCTCAAAATAGCGGAAATGTTCGATTCTTAGGCAATGTTCAAGAGTAAACAAATGATGTCACCGTCTAATATGTGTCAGCCTGCCAGTCCAAACTCCAATATGCAGTCACGAATGAGTTGACATTATTTACGCAATTATTACAATAATGCAGTAGTCTGCATAACAGTAAATCTTCTATTTTTTGTGTGAATAAAAATTCCAAATGGTAAGCAAGAGTAACATAAGAGGGGCCTAGAGCCGTGACTAATGAAAAGAGAAAATGTTGTATTTTAGTGCCAGGAATGTCTGCAATGTTTATTCTGGATCCTACTTTGAAATTGGCATCTGTTGAAATTTGTGTGAAATTGGCCAAATTGCCAATTTCTGACCACTTTACTGGGTAGCTGAAATAGGTGAATGGGCGATTTCTTGTACTCAGTCGACAGAACAGAAGTAAGTTTATTCAGGTATACACAAATACAGTTACATAGATCATCATACGTTGCAGTGTATGTATAGAGAACCTGGGATACCCCAAAAAAGTCAGACAAAGTGACTTATTTCCAGTACCTGGCTTGGGCTTGCCATACCTGGAGTTTACCTGGAGAGAGTTCCGGGGGTCAACGCCCCCGCGGCCCGGTCTGTGACCAGGCCATATATGATTATTGGTAAATATTTTTTTTTGCTCAGTTGTTTGTTGGGTTATCTTATTGAAACTTGGGCAATGTATGATGGAAAGATGCTTCTTAACCCTTTGACTGTTTCGGCCATATATACACGTCTTACGAGCCAGTGTTTCAGAAGTATATATACTCAATAATTCCAGCAGCTTCAAATCAAGCAGGAGAAAACTGGTAGGCCCACATGTGAGAGAATGGGTCTGTGTGGTCAGTGTGCACTGTATAAAAAAAATCCTGCAGCACTCAGTGCATGAGAAAAAAAAACTCCGACTGTGTTTTTGGATTAAAATGCTGAATTTGAGGTGTATTTTCATATAGTATTTATGGTTGTATTCTAATTTTCTTGGTCTCATTTGATAGAATGGAAAACATGTTACAAAAAGAGATGATTTTGATTAGTTTCACGATGAAAATGACCTTGTAATTTAGCTCAAAATAGCGGAAATATTCAATTTTACCAATGTTCAAGAGTAATCAAATCACACCACATGTCCAATACACGACAACTGGGGAGTCTAATATTCTTTCACTAGTGCACTGATATTATTTATACGATTTTTACAATAATGCAGTAGTCTGCATAACAGTAAATCTTCTATTTTTTGTGAATAAAAAATCAAAATAGAAAGCAAGAGTAATATAAGAGGGGCCTGGAGACATGACTAATGAACAGAGGATATGTTATCTTAGTGCCAAGAATGTCTGCATTGTTTATTCTGGAACCTATTTTGAAATTTGTATCTTCTTTAATTTGCGTGAAATTGTGCCAAATTGGCCAAATTGGCCAAATTGGGTAGTTGAAATTGGTAAGTAAGTGGTTTCTTGTAGTACTCAATTAATAGAAAAAATGGAGTTCTCAAGAAATAGCTATGAGCTTGGTCGACTGGAACAATGGAATTGGTTGAAAATAGGACTCAAAGTTGGCGAAATCACCGATGCGTATATATCGTTGTATATACATATTATGGAATTACGCTCCTGCGTAATTCCATAAGTTTTCGATCAAATTTCGTACTTTTGGTGTCAATACCACTAGAAAAAGATTCTCTATCATTTCATAAGAAAAAGTAATTTTTTTTTTTTTTTTTCAAAAAATTTTGCGACACCAGGAGACACTTCAGGATTTGGGGTTGCGACAGTCAAAGGGTTAACGTACGCCAAAAATGAAAAAAAAAATTGGACAATAAATAATGGAGTTCACTTCTCAGCCATCAGCCGCCTCTTTGCGGTATATTTTTGTATGTTTTTTATGGTTGTATTCTCGCTTTTTTGGTCTCATTTGACAGAATGGAAGATATACGTATTACAGAAATATATATGATTTTGATTGGTTTCACGACAAAAAGTACCTTGAAATTGAGCTCAAAATAGAGGAAATATTAAATTTTTGCCGATGTTCAATGAACTTTCTTGTGTAAGTCAAGTTGGTTAATTTTATTATTTTCACTCTGTAATCCGGCAAACTCAATAATCCGGCATACTACAGGTCCCAATGATGCTGGATTTGTGATGACAGACCTGTATTAAGTTTGGTAACCTCACTCTGTCTTTCAATTTCTATGCTCCAAATTGTGTGTAAAATACTGAACACACACACGCTTCACTAAAGCATAACATCTCCACTGCTTCTGGCCTCCTCCTTGTTGCAGTTTTTTGAAGCTCATGCTTCACCTCCTTATAAAAGTTTTAGTACCACGATACTCTGATACATTTTTTTTTTATTTTACTCTGTAAATAAACTTCTTTCTTTCCAATATATTCCATGGTTCACCTTGCCGTTCCCAGACCCAACATGTCCACTACCAAATATCAAAATACATTCACTTCCTCCATACTCCCTCTCTCCATTATAATATCCAGTCTCATTCCTATATTTTTTTTTGGTTACTCTCATCACCTTGCTCTTTTTTTTAAACTCACTTTTAATGTTTTTCTTTTCCATACTCTCCCACTAACTTTTGTAACTTCTCTTCAGAATCTCCTGAAATAGAACCATATCAATGACAAAAGTCAAATGTGACAACTCCCACCTTGTATCTAATTCATTATTTTTTAATGCACACCTCTCCTCTACACCCTAGCTTTTGCTCCTTTAACCCTTTGACTGTCGCGGCCGTATATATACGTTTTACGAGGTGCCGTGTTTGACGTATATATACTCATAAATTCTAGCGGCTTCAAATCAAGCAGGAGAAAGCTGGTAGGCCCACATGTGAGAGAATGGGTCTGTGTGGTCAGTGTGCACCATATAAAAAAAATCCTGGAGCACGCAGTGCATAATGAGAAAAAAAAAACTCCGACCATTTTTTTTAATTAAAATGCCGACTTTGTGGTCTATTTTCGTATAGTATTTATGGTTGTATTCTCGTTTTCTTGGTCTCATTTGATAGAGTGGAAAGCATATTACAGAAATAGAGATGTTTTTGATTGATTTTACTATAAAAAGAACCTAGAAATGGAGCTCAAAGTAGGGGAAATGTTTGATTTTTGCCAATGTTCAAAAGTAAACAAATGATGCCATTGTCCAATAAATGTCCAACTAGCCATTCTAATATGCAGTCATGAATGGGTTGATGTTATTTATACAGTTATTACAGTATTGCAGTAGTTTGCATAATAGTAAGTCTAATATTTTTTGTTTGAATAAAAATTCAAAATAGAAAGCAAGAGTAATATCAGAGGGGCCTGGAGACGTGACTGATGAACAAAGAAAACGTTATTTTAGAGCCTGGAATGTCTGCATTGTTCATTCTGGACCTTATTTTGAAATTGTCATATTTTTTAGTTTTCGTGAAATTGGCCAAATTGCAAATTTCTGACCACATTATTAGGTAGTTGAAATCAGTAAATGGGCAGTTTCTTGTACTCAATCGATAGAAAAAATGAAGTTCTAAAGAAATAGCTATGAGTTTGGGCGACTAGAACAATGGAATTAGCCGAAAATAGGGCTCAAAGTGGGCGAAATCGCCGATTTGTAAACAGCGCCGAGGTCGCTAACTTCGCGAGAGCATAATTCCGTCAGTTTTCCATCAAATTTCGTTTGTTTGGTGTCATTACAATCGGGAAAAGATTCTCTATCATTTCATAAGAAAAAATAATTTTTTTTTTTTTAAATTTTGCGACACCAGGAGACACCTCAGGATTGGGGGTTGCGACAGTCAAAGGGTTAAAACTCCATCTATAAATACTATGTTAAACAACCATGTGACATTACACATTCCTGTTTAAGGCCTACTTTTACTGAGAAATATTTCCCCTTCCTTCTACATATCTTAACCCTTTCAGGGTCCGTCCCGTAGATCTACGGCTTTACGGTGAGTGTCCAAACCGTAGATCTACGCCATGAGCTCAGCTCACTCTGATAAACTGTGAGTGGTACATTTGGGCCTAGATATGAGAGAATACATCTATGTGGTATATGTGCACCACATAAAACAGATCCTGCAGCACACTGTGTATAATGAGAGAAAAAAGCTGAAATCATGATTTTTCGATTAAAACAGCAACTTTGCAGTGTTTTTTCGTATGTTTTTTAAAGTTGTATTTGCGATTTCTTGGTCTCATTTGATAGAATGGAAGACATATTACAGAAATAGAGATGATTTTGATTGGTTTTAGCATTGGAAATGGCTTGAAACTGAGCTCAAAGTAGCGGAAATGTTAAATTTTTGCCGATATTCAAGAGTAAACAAACGACCTCACACGTCTAATACACGTCAGCTGGTGGGTCTAATATACATTCACAAATATGGTGATGATATTTATACAATTATTACAGTATTGCATAACAGTATATCTTCTATTTTTTGGTGTGAATAAAAATTCATTATGTGAATAAAAAATCAAAATGGAATTTATTTGTAAAGCCTCAAAACATAACTAATGAACAGAGGAAATGTTAGTTTAGTGCCAGGAATGTCTACATTGTTTATTCTGGACCCTATTTTGAAATTGGAATATTTTGAACTTTGTGTTAAATTGGCCAAATTAACAATTTCCGATCACTTTATTTTGTAGTTGAAACAGTTGACTTGGCGATTTCTTGTGCTCAATCGATAGAATAGAAGTAATACTAGTGAAATAGCTAAGAATTTGGTTGATTGGAATAATGTAATTGGCCGAAAATGGAAGTCAAAGTCGGCAAAATCGCTGATTCGTAAATATCGCTGACACATCAAAATTCGCGAGAGCATAATTTCGTCAATTTTCCACCAAATTTTGTACTTTTTGTTTTATTACCTTCACAAAAAGATTCTCTACGATTTCATAAGAAAAAATAACAAATTTTTTTTTTTGAAAATTTTTGGACACTGGTGCGTGACTCCAGATTTGGGCCTTGGACCCTGAAAGGGTTAACCCTTTGACTGTCGCGGCTGTATATATACGTCTTACGTCCTGGTGTCGCAAAATTTCAAAAAAAAAAAAAAAATATTTTTTCTTATGAAATGATAGAGAATCTTTTCCTGATTGTAAAAACGAAATTTGATGGAAAACTGATGGAATTATGCTCTCGCGAAGTTAGCGACCTCGACGCCGTTTACAAATCGGCGATTTCGCCCACTTTGAGCCCTATTTTTGGCTAATGCCATTGTTCCAGTCGCCCAAACTCATAGCTATTTCTTTAGAACTCTATTTTTTCTATCTATTGAGTACAAGAAACTGCCCATTTACCGATTTCAACTACCTAATAATGTGGTCAGAAATTTGCAATTTGGCCAATTTCACGAAAACTAAAAAATATGACAATTTCAAAATAAGGTCCAGAATGAACAATGCAGACATTCCTGGCTCTAAAATAACATTTTCTTTGCTCATCAGTCGTGTTTCCAGGCCCCTCTGATATTACTCTTGCTTTCTATTTTGAATTTTTATTCAAACAAAAAATTGAAGACTTACTATTATGCAGACTACTGCAATACTGTAATAATTGTATAAATAACATCAACCCATTCATGACTGCATATTAGAATGGCTAGTTGGACATTTACTGGAAAATGGCATCATTTGCTTACTTTTGAACATTGGCAAAAATCAAACATTTCCCCTATTCTGAGCTCCATTTCTAGGTTCTTTTTATAGTAAAATCAATCAAAATCACCTCTATTTCTATAATATGTCTTCCATTCTATCAAATGAGACCAACAAAACGAGAATACAACCATAAATACTATACGAAAATAGACCACAAAGTCGGCATTTTAATTAAAAAAACGGTCGGAGTTTTTTTTCTCATTATGCACTGAGTGCTCCAGGATTTTTTTTATATGGTGCACACTGACCACACAGACCCATTCTCTCACATGTAGGCCTACCAGCTTTCTCCTGCTTGATTTGAAGTCGCTAGAATTTATGAGTATATATACATCAAACAAGGTACCTCGTAAGACGTATATATACGGCCGCGACAGTCAAAGGGTTAACAGTTATGCTCACTGTTGTATTCACAAAAACTCTTTACTGCTTTTAGTAGTTAATCCACTATCCATTCCCTACAGCTGAAACATTTGCCACATTGGCTCCCTATCCAATGTATCATATGCCTCTTCCAACTCCACAAATGTGACAAACAGTGCTTGCCTTTAAATATGGTGTGCTTCACATGGTCTACACATCATGTACCCTTCCTAAATCCTCCTTATCCCTCAACATTCCTACTCTGCCTTATCCCTAATGCTTTCAATAAAAAATTACCCCTCTCTCTCTCTCTCTCTCTGCCCCTTTTTCCTTTTTAAATTAGTGAACCAAATTACTGATGCATGGCTGAGTCTTAATTTATGGCATAACTATTAGTTTTGAAATAGATGCTTCAATCAGATATCAAGAAAAATAGACTGAATATAAATACCCAGTTATGAAAAATCGTCCAGTACTTGTAACAACCATGAAACAATATCAATATTTGTGATAAAAAGCTTGCAAATATTGTTATCAATGCAATTAACAAAGCAGCACAGACAAAACACACCTAGAACTGTATCCAACAATTGAAGCTGAGGAGTAACATGCACTTTGAAGAGAATCTTTATCATGACAGGACTTTATATACTGAAACTATATGCATCAACTATCATATAATAAATCATACAGTAAAATGAAGTGTACTCAAACAAGTCTTTATTATACTGTTCAATAGTTTCATAAAAATTATTTAATTTATACTTAAGGTGTACCTGAAAGATAGATTTATAATGGACAGGGTTTGAAAATTACAGAAAAATAGAGAACCATAGAAGATAAGTTAGAGATAAGTGATAAAGAAAAGACTTTTGGAAGTAAAGTCATTAATGATATGAAAATGGAAAGTAGGACCAGTTGTGCACAATATGTATGAGGTCACTCAAACTTTTACCCCCTCGCAAGCTATAGTAATTGTTCATCAGAGTACAAATATTCAGAAAATATTTTTTTAGCATGTTAGACATCACATTACAAATGTCTCTGTGAACTACAACATCCTCACCAATCCTTCAGAGAGCAGGCACTGTACTTCCCACCTCCAGGACTCATGACCAGCCATTGTAATAGGCCTAACAATATTTGTACAGTAACTAGTAACTTATCAAAATAGATAATTTTATAAGACATCATGAAATTATGTTACCTTTTAAAATTGGAGAAAATGTATCCCTGAACCATCCTGCCATTTTCAATTTGCAACACATGATACCTAGCATAGAATTTAATATATGATTTTTTTTTATGCGAAGAAATTTGGATCACATGTAAAAGGGAGTTTTCATCTTTTTACTTCTACAGGTTTTAAATTTTGTAGAAAAGTTTAAAACATTCAGAAAATAATTTAGAAAAATATACTTATCCGCTTGCTGGAAATCCAAGCCCCTTACCCACAAAACCTCCTTTACCCCCTCTCTCCAACCCTTTCGAGGACGACCCCTACCCCGCCTTCCTTCCCCTATAGATTTATATGCTTTCCATGTCATTCTACTGTGATCCATTCTCTACTTACACTTAGGTCACACTACACATACATGTACACATTTATTTATACACACTCATCTGAGTTTTCTTTGATTTTATCTTAATAGTTCTTGGTCTTATTAATTTTCCTTTTATATCCATGGGGAAGTGGAATAAGAATCTTTCCTCCGTAAGCCATGCGTGTTGTAAAAGTCAACTAAAATGCCGGGAACAATGGGCTAGTAACCCCTTTTCCTGTAAAGATTACTAAAAAGAATAAGAAGAAGAAAATTGTCAAAGTGGGAAGTCTGAATGTGCGTGGATGTTGTGCAGATGATAAGAAAGAGATGATTGTGGATGTTATGAATGAGAAAAAGCTGGATGTCCTGGCTTTAAGTGAAACAAAGCTGAAGGGGGTGGGAGAGTTTCAGTGGAGAGGAATAAATGGGATTAGGTCAGGGGTTTCAAATAGAGTTAGAGCTAAAGAAGGAGTAGCAATAATGTTGAAGGATAAGCTATGGCAGGAAAAGAGGGACTATAAATGTATTAATTCAAGGATTATGTGGAGCAAAATAAAGATTGGATGTGAAAAGTGGGTTATAATAAGCGTGTATGCACCTGGAGAAGAGAGAAGTGTAGAGGAGAGAGAGAGATTTTGGGAAATGTTGAGTGAATGCGTGGGGAGTTTTGAATCAAGTGTGAGAGTAATGGTGGTTGGGGATTTTAATGCTAAAGTGGGTAAAAATGTTATGGAGGGAGTAGTAGGTAAATTTGGGGTGCCAGGGGTAAATGTAAATGGGGAGCCTTTAATTGAGCTATGTGTAGAAAGAAATTTGGTAATAAGTAATACATATTTTATGAAAAAGAGGATAAATAAATATACAAGGTATGATGTAGCACGTAATGAAAGTAGTTTATTAGATTATGTATTGGTGGATAAAAGGTTGATGGGTAGGCTCCAGGATGTACATGTTTATAGAGGGGCAACTGATATATCGGATCATTATTTAGTTGTAGCTACAGTTAGAGTAAGAGGTAGATGGGAAAAGAGGAAGGTGGCAACAACAAGTAAGAGGGAGGTGAAAGTGTATAAACTAAGGGAGGAGGAAGTTCGGGTGAGATAAAAGCGACTATTGGCAGAAAGGTGGGCTAGTGCAAAGATGAGTAGTGGGGGGGTTGAAGAGGGTTGGAATAGTTTTAAAAATGCAGTATTAGAATGTGGGGCAGAAGTTTGTGGTTATAGGAGGGTGGGGGCAGGAGGAAAGAGGAGTGATTGGTGGAATGATGAAGTAAAGGGTGTGATAAAAGAGAAAAAGGTAGCTTATGAGAGGTTTTTACAAAGCAGAAGTGTTATAAGAAGAGCAGAGTATATGGAGAGTAAAAGAAAGGTGAAGAGAGTGGTGAGAGAGTGCAAAAGGAGAGCAGATGATAGAGTGGGAGAGGCACTGTCAAGAAATTTTAATGAAAATAAGAAAAAATTTTGGAGCGAGTTAAACAAGTTAAGAAAGCCTAGGGAAAATATGGATTTGTCAGTTAAAAACAGAGTAGGGGAGTTAGTAGATGGGGAGATGGAGGTATTGGGTAGATGGCGAGAATATTTTGAGGAACTTTTAAATGTTAAGGAAGAAACAGAGGCAGTAATTTCATGCACTGGTCAGGGAGGTATACCATCTTTTAGGAGTGAAGAAGAGCAGAATGTAAGTGTGGGGGAGGTACGTGAGGCATTACGTAAAATGAAAGGGGGTAAAGCAGCTGGAACTGATGGGATCATGACAGAAATGTTAAAAGCAGGGGGGGATATAGTGTTGGAGTGGTTGGTACTTTTGTTTAATAAATGTATGAAAGAGGGGAAGGTACCTAGGGATTGGCAGAGAGCATGTATAGTCCCTTTATATAAAGGGAAAGGGGACAAAAGAGACTGTAAAAATTACAGAGGAATAAGCTTACTGAGTATACCAGGAAAAGTGTACGGTAGGGTTATAATTGAAAGAATTAGAGGTAAGACAGAATGTAGGATTGCGGATGAGCAAGGAGGTTTTAGAGTGGGTAGGGGATGTGTAGATCAGGTGTTTACATTGAAGCATATATGTGAACAGTATTTAGATAAAGATAGGGAGGTTTTTATTGCATTTATGGATTTAGAAAAGGCATATGATAGAGTGGATAGAGGAGCAATGTGGCAGATGTTGCAAGTATATGGAATAGGTGGTAAGTTATTAAATGCTGTAAAGAGTTTTTATGAGGATAGTGAGGCTCAGGTTAGGGTGTGTAGAAGAGAGGGAGACTACTTCCCGGTAAAAGTAGGTCTTAGACAGGGATGTGTAATGTCACCATGGTTGTTTAATATATTTATAGATGGGGTTGTAAAGGAAGTAAATGCTAGGGTGTTTGGGAGAGGGGTGGGATTAAATTATGGGGAATCAAATTCAAAATGGGAATTGACACAGTTACTTTTTGCTGATGATACTGTACTTATGGGAGATTCTAAAGAAAAATTGCAAAGGTTAGTGGATGAGTTTGGGAATGTGTGTAAAGGTAGAAAGTTGAAAGTGAACATAGAAAAGAGTAAGGTGATGAGGGTGTCAAATGATTTAGATAAAGAAAAATTGGATATCAAATTGGGGAGGAGGAGTATGGAAGAAGTGAATGTTTTCAGATACTTGGGAGTTGACGTGTCGGCGGATGGATTTATGAAGGATGAGGTTAATCATAGAATTGATGAGGGAAAAAAGGTGAGTGGTGCGTTGAGGTATATGTGGAGTCAAAAAACGTTATCTATGGAGGCAAAGAAGGGAATGTATGAAAGTATAGTAGTACCAACACTCTTATATGGGTGTGAAGCTTGGGTGGTAAATGCAGCAGCAAGGAGACGGTTGGAGGCAGCGGAGATGTCCTGTCTAAGGGCAATGTGTGGTGTAAATATTATGCAAAAAATTCAACTGGATTTATATATACAGTATATATTTTGCAAAAGCATTAAGTAAAATTATGTTAGCAAAGAGAAGCTTAATATGATCACAAGAAATGTTTGAAGAGCAAATAAGAATGAGTTCTTCGGCAGAAAATGACTTGAATTAAACCAGATTCCACTCTGGCAATTCTAGATAATACTGGTAACTGTATGAAGGTCAAAATTACTTTAATACACTATTAGATACCTCTTCCACAGGGATGGACAGCTGGCACAACTAAGTAACCAGGAAACAGAAAAAGAGCAATTTTAGTTAGAGGAGAATTATTTCAATCAGAAAAAAGGTAACAGTAAGTATTAATGAAGATTAAGGAAATGATTAGACAATATTTGGTAGTGTACGTGTTTCTGCGTCTAATATATCATCTCTATGGTACACCACATTCAAAGTATGGTGAACATACTGTTCTTCAAAATTTACAGTTTGTGAGAGTATTTACACAGTGCTGCATAGCACTATTTGTCTAAATTCACTTCTAACCAGTATATCTGATATTACTATATAGGTGTTCCTCACTTAACGACCGAGTTCTGTTCCTAAGGGTAGGTTGGTAAGCGAAGTAGTTGTTAAACGAGGAGTATGCTGTACTGGTAGTGGGTTTGTGTCAACTGTTTTCAGATATTGTTTTAATGTCATTTCTGCACCAATTATAACATTTTTAGTAAATTTTTAAATGTTTATACAGTAGTGTACTATATACTGTAATAAACAGAATGGAGGAAATTAGCTCTATTATACATTACTTAAGTTTGAATACTGGTTGGAGAGCTGGTCGTAAGTCCAAGTGGTCATTAACCCATAAACGGTCCAAGCAGATCTACGTTCACATGTGTAGTGCTCCAAAAGTAGATCTATGTTTTTTTTTACATATTTTCAAATATAACAAAAAAAGTAGATCAAAATTTTTTTTTACACCTTTTCAAATGTAAAAAAACAAATAACAAAAAAGGCACAATACCGTGACTGGAACGATACACAAATAACCCGCACATAAAAGAGAGAAGCTTACGACGACGTTTCGGTCCGACTTGAACCATTGACAAAGTCACACTAACCAGAGGTGGAGCAGGACGGCTATATATAGGGAGGAAGATGTGGTGGTGGTAGTAGTAGTAGTAGTACAAGAGTTGTACATAATACCGACAAGATGAAATTAAGACACATGCACAACACCCGGGCATCCCCATATAGCCGTCCTGCTCCACCTCTGGTTAGTGTGACTTTGTCAATGGTCCAAGTCGGACCGAAACGTCGTCGTAAGCTTCTCTCTTTTATGTGCGGGTTATTTGTGTAAAAAAACAAAAAGAAGATCTACTTTTTTTACATACTTTCAAATGTTGAAAAAACGTATATACATGTATACGTTTGGACCGTTTACGGATTAAACAGGTAGGTCATAACGTGAGGAGTACCTGTATACTACTATATGCAGATTCATATTTTTTTACCATGTCAGCTATTTTCCACCAAGAGAGGGTGACCTCAAAGGAATAACGTTCACCATCATTCATTCAATACCTGTCTTGTCAACAGTATATAGATATCACACTAGATATGACTTATATGTGCCTCACAAATAAAAGCATTATTATTTTCTAAACTAATGGTAAAATTAATTTCTAATCTATTTAATCATACGAGTATACTTACCATTAAAGTAGAATTGGATTTACAGTGGCCAGCCAGTAAGTAACGTTCTTTGGCATACTGTGGAGTGGCCAAGACATCATGGATAAACTTGCACAGCCTCTCCGGTCGTGTAGCTACAGGGGGAGCAGTTTCACCCTCTCCTCCCGAAGCAATGGAAGTAGTGGAAGTGGTCATTGCCTGCTCTGGTGTAGTTGTTGCTGACATTTCATCAATGTCACATGTGTCTACTCCTAAAACAGGATTTTCTAATTTACATCTAAAATAAAAATTGTAATATATTTGACAAAATATATTATGAGCATTTTATTAAATTTCTTATAAGGCTCTTCAGTCATAACAGTTTTATCTCAAAACAGTATTGTATTTTTTTTTATTTCAACAGCCATCTCCTGTCAAAGCAGGATAACCCAAAGAAGAGAACACATTCACTATCATTCACTCAATCGCTGTAGCCAGAAGTGAGCTGATTGTCCTATGACTTCAACATCCCTGCACCTTCCCTCAGAGTGCAGGCATTGTTCTTCCTACCTCCAGGACTCATATCTAGCTAACCAATTTTCCCTGAATCCCTTTATAAAAGTTACCTTCCTCAAACTCCAACAGCAGATCCATTAAAAACTGCATGTCTCCATTCACCCTTATCTAACATGCTCACACAAGCCTGTTGGAAGCTCAAGCCCCTAAAACTCGCAAAAAGACCTAGAGATCTTCCTTAAAGCAAAATTCCTTTAAGACAGAGATGTATAAAGAAATACAGGAATATGGTATGACAAAAGTTAATGCCATATACAAGATGTAATTAACATACAAGTCACAATTGTGGAACCTTAGCTGACCTTTGTTTTCAGTTAGAGGTTTTCGTCTTGAGCCAGTCTTTGCCTCTACTAATCTTTGTCTAAGCATTTGCAATTTTTCAACAGAGAGCTGCTTGAGCCCCAGGAGTCGTGATCTTGGGGGAGGACCTGACCGATGTAAGGAGCACCCAGGGCTCTCATCTTCAGGCCATTCTGCTGTGATATGTTCCAAGGGAAAGAGATACTGACTGCTGCGTTGCTCTAGCACTAAGCGCCACTGTCGATCTTCGGGTCCAGTTATCTATTAGAAAAAGAGCAAGGGGTATTGTTTTAACACAGCTTCAAGTCCCACTTTATTTTGATTTTAAAATTAAGAAACTACTAGAGAATTAATTACTAATTAGTAATCAGTGAATATGCAAGGTATAAACTATGAAGAAAGACTGCATGAACTACATTTTTTGTCATCAGAATTGGAAAAAAAAGGATACAACTACAATCATGAGAGAGAAAATACCTTGGGAATACAAGGTAGGCATGGATAGGCATTTTTTCAAGGATCCAGAGAAGAGCACGAAAACCAAACTGAATGACAGAAATGTCAAGATGTTTTCCTTCAACATAAGAGTAAAGAATAGGTAACCATTGTAACAGGTACATATGTGATACCTGTTTGAAAAAAAGGACACATGAGCAAACACAACATACTTTAATGAAAACATTTTGGTCTTCTTCCCTTCATGATACACAGGCTGTAAAAAAAAAAAAGGCCCAACTAACTGGTTTCCTTGAATTTGGTTGGCCTATGTATATTGCATTTCTTGTACCTGGTATATCAATGGAGTGAATAATGTCCCAGGATTGAAATGTTTCTATTAAAATGTCTTAAATGTTTGTTCATGTGTCTTTTTCTTCAACAGTAAATACTGAGCACATGCAACAGACCGGGGTTGAAACAAACTAAATAATAGAGCCAATCATCATTAATCAATTAAAAGTTCAGAGGGAAACAAAAGAGCTTGAGCCCACCCACTTTAAAAATAAATGGTTATTATATACAAAAGTATCTAGCCTATAAATCACAAGAACTTACCAGTAGGTAAACTGTATCCAGAGAGTTATCACGACACAAGTGAAGATGCTTCACAGGAACAGTAATATATGTTCCACCCACTTCCTTTCCACTACTAAGTTCAATGAAAGAGAGCTCCCCAAGCTCTGTGCCAATGATGGCCAGGGATGCATCCCCTACAAGTGTCTGCCACCTGATACAAAAAAAAAAAAAACTGAATTTTTAATTTTAGTTATAATCAATTAGCTTACCTCAATATGACCCATGTTGATTACAGGATTAGTCTTTACTCTAAACAGGTCCAAGATAGAAGTTTAATCAACATTTAGTTAAAAAAAATAAGTACACTTTTATATTTATATTACTCCTGATAACAAAAAAATAGTTACAGCTGCTCCTTGCTGATGACAGGGATGCAAAAGTTACTGGAGGTATTTGGCAGGATATATAAAAGGAGGAAATTAAATGAGAGTATAAGAAAGAGCAAGGCGATGAGAGTAACAAAAAATCTAGACAAGAAAAGATATATTTTCATATAGTCGGACTTGAGTCCTGGAAATGGGAAGTACAATGCCTGCACTTTAAAGGAGGGGTTTGGGATATTGGCAGTTTGGAGGGATATGTTGTGTATCTCTATACGTATATGCTTCTAAACTGTTATATTCTGAGCACCTCTGCAAAAGCAGTGATAATGTGTGAGTGTGGTGAAAGTGTTGAATGATGATGAAAGTATTTTCTTTTTGGGGATTTTCTTTCTTTTTTTTTGGGTCACCCTGCCTCGGTGGGAGACGACCGACTTGTTGAAAAAAAAAAAAAAAAAAGAAAAGATTGGATATCAGATGGGAGTGGATATTTTACAAATGTATGGAAGTGTGCCAAAGTATCAGTATCAGTGGGTATTGTCTAATTTTGATAATAATGGTATATAAAAAAATAGTATCGTCCTATCTTACTAATATGTTAGACACGTGATCTTAAGTGATGAAACTGATATATAGTGAGAGTTATCACAGTTGCTGTCTGCAGATGACACGATGTAAATGTCAAATTTTAATAAGAAAATGCAGAAGCTGGTGGAGGAGTTTGGAAGGTTAGCAAAAATATAAAATGAAATTGAAAGTAAATACATAAAAAATGCCAGGTGATGAAAATGAGTAGACATATGCAGGGACTGAATGATTAGAAGTCAGGAGGAAAGAGCAAGGAGGTGGATATATTTAGATACACTACTTAAGAGTAGATAAATCTGATGAATCTATGAAGGGAGAGGCAAATCATTAAAATCAGAATAGAGGGTAGCTGTTTCAGTGAGAAGCATGATAGTGCTGACTTGAGTTCATCCTAGAAAATGTTTGTTCACATATGTACCTTTACCCAAACATTAAAAAAATTAATCCTTGGAGCATGAATTTTTAATTATGGAAATTCCCATAAACTGGGAAACTTCAGTGACTGAATTGCTCCAAAATAAATGGATAACACTGCAGGTCAAAAAGATTAAGATGAAGGTTAATTGGGGTTTAACCAACATCAACTGATACAGTAGAGGTGAATACAGACATGTCACGGTTCATCATTTTGAAATCTCTGAATCTCCGTATCTTACCGTAATACGAAGACTAATTTTTAACATTTTTGTTACACATAGTAAAGTTGAAAAGACAGTTATCTGCTTGCTTTTACCTTACAAGATAAAAACTAATTTTATCTTGAATATGATGACATTTCAATCTAAATCATGCAAAAAGGAACTAAATCATGAGCAAAGGTTCCTATTCTAGCAGTTTGGTATCAAGATCATTCATGTGGTCCACAATATCTACAACAAATGCAAGACCACAGAGTCTATTCATATCATTCAGATGTGTGAAATTAACCTAAAATGCATATACTCCTATGTAAAATCCTTCATTAAATGCATCAAGTGTATTTAGGTTCGCTGCTATGACTGCCGAATACCCGATCCTCATTACCAAATTAAGACAAAATGAATTATATCTAAAACTGGAGATGCTCTAAATTTTTTAAGATTGATATACACAGTGAAGGGCCAGGAAGAATTTCTTGGCATTACAGAAATGGACCATATTTTGCTCATCAGTTTTAGACAGTACTGAAGTGTTATCTATATTGTATTAGTAAATTTCAAAGCTATTTAAAATTTACACTAAAAATTCATGACAAAGTCATCCATTAATTACCAAATCAAGGAGGTTGGGCGTGCACGACTACCATTAGGAGGTAAAACCAATACATCATCTGTTTTAAAGCGATGATCCTGAGAGATGTCAGGATCTAGCCGACTTCCCAGAGGTACAATAAAGAGAGTGCCATCTTCACCTGAAACACACAAGACATATTAGCCAACATAAATGTCACTAATTTTTTTATCACACTGGCCATCTCCCACCAAAGGTAGGGTGACAAAAAAAAAAAAAAAGGTAGAGGGGAAAGAAGCATTAGCGATCAGTCATTCAATAGCTGTCTTGCCAGAAGTGCACAGACATCACAATTTAAATAATCCTCTGAAGTGTGACTTCTGCACCGCCACCACCTCCCAAAACATTTCTAAATGCAATAGAACCTTATGAATAAAATTCACAATTTCCTTATGTTTAAAGTACAGGAAACCCTCGATATAATGGACTAATAGGGAGAGGACTGTCTGGGTATCCTAAATCAGCACACTTAAAAATTAGCAAAAAAAAAAAAAAAAAACTGCATATCTAATACAGTACTGTGTATACAATTTACAATTATACCACAATATCATTGGAAATAATGGAGTTAAAAGTACAATTTACCCAGTGGATTTCGCCCATTATTTTTGGAAGTCTGTTATACTGAGGTACTGTAATTACACTAGGGAGTGAACTTATTAAAACGCACCAAATTTGCATTATAATTCAACTACTCACTTGCAACCACTAGCCATTCTGCTGTAGGGCTAAAGGCTAAAGCAACAGGCTTCCTGTTTTCTTCACTTGTCCAAGGTATCCTTCTAGTGGCTGACTCCCCATCTCGATGGCTGAAGATGATTATGTCACCACCACTGTAATGATATATATAGCATCCAGGTATCAACCTTGACCCAAAGAATAACACAGTAGTAGTATTTCACTTAAATGGAAGAATTAAAACAGACTGCCCCTTCAACCACTGTCCTGCTGTACTCATGTAATCTGATCACAATATGTTTAGAGTTTGAAATTTGAACAAATTAACTAGGTTATCCCTCCTTCAAAAAGGTAGATATGATCAGTTTAAAGTCTTGCAGCTCATTTTTTGGATGTAAATAAATCTACTTTTGCATATTTCTCTACTGTTTGCTTCAAATAACTAAAATACAGAATTCCATTACCTGATGTTTTTACTGATGGTAACCCATTATTTGCAGATATTTTTGCAGTACCCACTGTTTTGGAGCTTAGCATAAAAACCCTAAACTGAAAACAAACCATAGGATTTCATTCCAAATGCATTCATTGTCTTCCCCAAAGATCTCTTTGTTTTTTCCCCTGGTCATTCTACATTGTCAATATTAACCAGACTGAAGTAATATTTAGAGAGAGTGAGCGAACCTCTGAACACAAACTGAGACTATATCTGAAATAAAATTTATTAGGCAGACAAAATTTAGCATTTTTCACAGATTCTAGATTCATGAGGCCTCTAGGAACATAACCCCTAATGAATTTAGGAGTTTAGCAGTACTGTATTACACTGTAAATTTCACCAATATTCACACTGTATATGAAAATACAGAGTATACAGTAGTAGTGATGACATGGAAAGAAAAATGACTCCAGTGGAACCTCAGTTTTCGTAATTAATCTGTTCGAAAAAGTCTGACGAACACCGAACTGTATGAAAACTAAAGTAATATTTCTCATAAGAAATAATGTAAATCCAATTAACCCATTCCAGACACCCAAAAATATTAACAAAAAATACATTTTATAGAGAATAACTATAGTTTTACATGCAGAAAACAATGAGGCGTTAGGTCGTCAGGGTCAGCCTCTAACCCTTCAAAATCCTTCTTGAGGATACATTCTGGCCACAATTTTCTCCAGGCAGAGTTTATCGTCCTGGAAGTCACTCCCTGACGAGCCTTATATAACTATAAGGCTTATGCAATTAAGGATATTGAAGCGATTCCTCCAGAACTCTCTTAAGGTCAATTCAGTTTTTGAGGTCACTTCAAAGTACCTCTGAAACAGTGCTTTGGTGCTAGTGTTTTTCTGAAGTTTGAAATGACCTGCTGGTCCATGGGCTGGATGAGAGGAGTGGTATTAGGGGGCAAGAACTTCACTGTGATGAAACTAAACTCCTCTAACAATTGGTCTTCCAAGCCTGGAGGATGAGCAGGAGCATTCTCCATTACCAGGATGCACTTGAGTGGCAACTGATTTTCCAGGGGGTATTTCTCCACACTCAGGCCAAACACATTTACCCCTTTTGCAACATCAGCTTCCTTGATTTCTTTTTTCTTCACCAGGATAGAACTGATCATTGATGTGGATTTACTGTACATCTTGGCAAGATCAGCCACGTGTTTGCCACTTTCATGCTTTGTTATGAGTTCTTTCTTGAATTCTATCGTGTTTCTCATTTTCTTGGCCCCTTGGTGGCTTATTTAGCAGTCGCACTCAATAAACAAGCACAAAAAACAATGGATTAATAGAAAATGCTTCAGATGAACACTCAGGGTGATGCTCACTCAATGAGAAACAAAGGCAGACTGAGTCATTAACACATGGGATGCTTTGTGTGGGCACTCAATTCCGGGAAATGAGTGGCTGAGTCACACACACAGGCGGACGAGTTTGGTACGGACCATTTTCAAGTGTATGAAAACCGAGTGGATGTACAAAAACTGGGACAAAATTTCAAAAAAAAAAAAAAAAATTAGTTGAACACCAAATCGTGCGAAAACTAGGGCATACGAAAACCGAGGTTCCACTGTACTTGCTATTGTCTTTTTTTATGAAAAGAGTGAAAGATGCAGCATTAAGTCATTCAGCTTACCTTGTAGCAAGAGCAGTGGTGATGGCTCTGGGTGTAGTGGAGGTGGTGGCAGTGGTGAAGTGGTTGCCACGAAGTCCACCCACCAGCCGCACCACCTCATAAATACCCCCTACCATCGCACCATTCACCTGAAATTCATAATTAACATATACTTTATGTTCATAAAAGATAGGGGCATATTTACACAATGCTATACAGGTGTATTTTATCTCATACAGATCAATGAGGTGAGAGAAGCAAATTAACATTTTTATTCCATCTCCTCCTATTATGTGTGCTTTCTTTCCCCCCATGATATGGGCTGGGCCAAAGATCTTTCCCCTCGTGCATTAACCTGCATATGGTCATTCTTACCCACTAAGTGCTTAGTTATTTGCTTTGTATGGAACACTGATTAAATATATTAAATGCTAATAAAGAACAACCCCTCATTCTATACAATAAAATTATCACAATATGATTATTGAAGAGTATAACATGCAACAGTTGGGAATCTTTATTGTTGCATACTTGTTGGTATTACAGTGGACCCCCGGTTAACGATATTTTTTCACTCCATAAGTATGTTCAGGTGCCAGTACTGACCGAATTTATTCCCATAAGGAATATTGTGAAGTAGATTAGTCCATTTCAGACCCCCAAACATACACGTACAAACGCACTTACATAAATACACTTACATAATTGGTCGCATTCGGAGGTAATTGTTATGCGGGGGTCCACTGTATATACCATTTTAAACAAACATGATTTGGACCTTCCATTAAGTACTGCAAACCACACCTGTTTTGGAAGTTTAGTCACCTGTGACCAGGGAGGTCACAGGTGACTAGTTTTGAGTCCTTCTGCTCCTGCAGCCCAGCCTGGGACAACGCTTTTCTGGTGCTTGCCTGGTCAACCAGGCTGTTGCTGCTGACATCTCTCTGGCTCACATATCCATCACAGCCTGGTTGATCCTGTACTTGAAGGAAGAGATTGAATTTCCTCTTGAAAACTTCTTCACTTGTTCTTGTAGTATTTCTGATATCTGCTGGTAATTATGCTGAAAAGTCTAGGCCCATGGATGTTGATACAGCATAGGGTTTTTATATTGTGTCCATGGTGTCAATATTTTTCACTCAAGAGCAGCATTCTCTAATATTGCAGAGAGACTAATAGCCCAAAAATACACCAGCACTTTAGGCTAGAAGCTGCTCAGAAAATGCATTAAGTTATCAAATTGAAGATTTGAAGCCGACTGGATTAATCATTCATTAGTTATTACACAAAAACCAAAATGGTATTTAAATTTTTCCAATTTCATCAATAAATATGCCAATTTGGAATCATCATAGCTGAAAATCAATATAAATCTTTCTCAAAGATATACCAGTGTTCAAATTTTGAAACACTAGAACTGAAGGCATGTTCTCTAAATGTAAATTTGCACCTACACAGCCTAAACTCAAAAGGTGTCATCATCCTCCCACAACACACAAGCCTTAAGAGATACACAATCCACACATAGAAGAGGGGAGCTTACGATGACGTTTTGATCTGACTTGGACCATTTACAAAGTCACACTAACGAAAAGGAGAGAAGGATGGAGTATATATAGGCAGGAGGTGGTTGTGGTAGTAGTGGAGGTAGAAGGTAGTAGTGGAGAAGGTAGTAGGTGGAAGGAGTTAGTCAAATACTAAGAAAGAGAAGCACAGCCAGGGAGCTAGGGGTCCACAGAGGGTAAGAGCAAGAACACAGAGAGGGGAAAAATAAATAATGAAGGAACAAATACCCAAGGCAGAAGACAACCCAAAGGAGAAAAAGGGAAAGAGGAAAAAGGAAGAGGGAGAAGAAGAAAAAATAAATGTTACGTCACGGGTGTTCTGAAGTTTGGAGCATTTTACAATGTAGTGGGAAAGGAAGGCATCTACAGAGACAAAGCCAGGACTAAGATTCATACAAGGAAAGTTGTGTATAAGGGAGGATTCAACCAGATGGTGACTGTTAAAGTTGGAAATAGGGAAGACAGTTTTAGCAGAAGACCAGTCATTAGGATGACTGTGATCTCTGATGTGACAGAAAAGAGCATTGTCAGTGTCGGCAAGCCTAACACTACTTTTGTGCTCCCTAAGTCTGTCAGAAAGAGATCGGCCAGTTTCTCCAAAGTACTGAAGAGGACAGGAGGAACAAGAAATAGAGTAGACACCAGGAGCATCTATAGAGGGAGGAGAGGTATGAACGAGATTAGTGCGAAGAGTGTTAGTCTGGAGGAAAGTAAGTTTGATGTCTAAGGAATGGAGAGAGTTGTTGAGATTAGAAAGACTGGAAATGTAGGGAAGGCAGAAGACTGAGAAGTTCCCAGGAGTAGAGAGTTTGGGAGAGAGGAAATTATGTTTAGCATGTGAGAAGGCAGAGTCTATGAAATGGGAAGGGTAGCCAAGACGGGAAAATGAATTACAAAGAGTGGAAATTTCTGATTGAAGGAACTGAGGATCACAGATGTGGAGAGCAGAGAGAAAGAGGGAGATAAGAACACTTATCATTACAAAGGAAGCATGATAAGAAAAGTAATTAATGTACGTGCCACTGTGCATAGGCCTGTGGTAAAAGGAAAAAGCAAAACCTGTATCTGAGCGGTGGACGTGGACACCAAAGAAAGGAAGCAAGGAATTAGATTCTCCACTACTACCTTCTACCTCCACTACTACCACTACCACCTCCTGCCTATATATACTCCCTCCTTTCCTTTTTGTTAGTGTGACTTTGTTGGTCCAAGTCAGACCGAAACATCATCGTAAGCTCCTCTCTTCTATGTGGGGGTTATCTGTGTATTGTTCCAGTCATGGTATTGTGCCTTTTTTTGTAATTTAAGCCTTAAGAGGTATACTCAAGTTATTTTAGAGACAAAACCACACACTTTAAAAAATATAAAGTACCAAATTGTCAAAACACACAATTAACCCTTTCAGGGTTGGTGCCGTACTAGTACGACTTGCACGCCAGGGTTAGTGCCGTACTAGTACGCGTAAATTCTAGTGCCTTCAAATCTAGCAAGAGAAATCTGGTAGGCTTACATATGAAAGAATGGGTCCATGTGGTCAGTGTGCGCAGTATAAAAAAAATCCTGAAGCACGCAGTGCATAATGAGAAAAAAAAATTCCGACTGTGTTTTTGGTTTAAAACAGCGACTTTGCAGTGTATTTTCGTATGCTATTTATGGTTGTATTCTAGTTTTCCTGGTCTCATTTTATAGAATGGAAGACGTATTATGGAAATTGAGATGATTTTGATTGGTTTCACAATGAAAATTACCTTGAAATTGAGCTCAAAGTAGCAGAAATGTTCGGTTTTTGCCAAAGTTCAAAGGTAAACAAATCATGCCATGCATCCAATACACGTCAACTGGTGAGTCTAATATTCTTTCACAGGTGTGCTGATATTATTTATACCATTTCTACACCATTTCAACACTAATGCAGTAGTCTGCATAACATAAATCTTCTATTTTTTGCGAGAATAAAAATTCAAAGTGGAAAGCAAAAGAAATTTAACAGAGGCCTGGGGACGTGAGTAATGAACAGAGGAAATGTTAATTTAGTGCCAGGAATGTCTGGCTTGTTTTTTCTGGGCCCTATTTGGAAACTGGCATGTTTTGAAATTTTTGTGAAATTGGCAAAATTGCCAATTTCTGACCACTTTATTGGATAGTTGAAATTGGTAAATGGGTGGTTTCTTGTACTCATTCGATGGAAAAAATTGAGTTCTAGCAAAATAGGTATGATTTTTGTCGACTGGTACATTGGAATTGGCCGAAAATAGGGTTCAAAGTGGGCAAAATCACCGATGTGTAAACATCGTCGAGACTGCTAACTTCGCAAGAGCATAATTCCGTAAATTTTCCATCAAATTTCATACTTTTGGTGCTATTATGATCAGGAAAAGATTCAATCATTTCATAAGAAAAAATAATAATTTTTTTTCTCGAAAAATTTCCGACCCTGAGAACAAGTTTAGGAGAGAGCCTGCCGACCCTGAAAGGTTTAACAATCCCTACCTTCTTCTAAACAGGGTATATCAGTGCTGAAAGCTTACTCAAGTTGTTGGTGGGAAAACAAACTCAGGAATGGTCTACATAACAGTGACCACAGAGCACCTGCACATGCCAATAGTTGCATGAACTTTTTCCTGATTATAGTACACCAACCAGGGCCAACTCAAAAAAACTGTGGTGCCCTGAGTTAATCTTGCTTTTTGTGTCTGCACGAATCCCATTTTTTATATGAAGTTTGGAGTTTAAAAATTAAAAAAAATTATATGTAGTTTTGTTCATTTCATTCAGTACAGCTACACCTCTCTCCTCTCACATCTTTCTCACCTCCACATACATTTTCTATGTATGATTCCTTTTTTAAACTGTTCACTTATGTCTTACAGTTCACAAGCAGTATTTTGTCTTATTTTCTGTTGCTCTTCTTCACTCATGAAGCTAGCTCTGACACCTGTGTCGAAAATTTTGAAGTCAATCGAATGTGGCAGTCTCAAGTTATAAACCAAAACTTTGGAGGAAGGAAAAAAAAAATATTGCCAACCACTTGAGGATACCCTCTTAGGGATACCCAAAAAATGCATGTTATGGAGAAACACAAGTAAGTCTACAGTGGTTTATGAGGAAGAGGAAGCTCACATCAGCAGTTAATAACTGCACCACTGGGAGTGCTATACCACTGGCTGCAGGCAAGATAGGCAAGGTTATTTTTTTTAATTCTTTTATATTATTTATCATACACTGACTTTTTTGTACATTATATTTTCATTTTATTCATGTATAGTGGGCTTGTATTTGTATGGTATAGATTGATCAAAAGTCAGAAGATGAACTCAATTTTTTCTTCTTCCACTGCCCTCACCAAACTTTTCTTAATTCCCAACCAAACTCTTCCCTTTCCTTTTACCTTTCCATTTCTCATCAAAATTCTCCTCTTAACCCACAATTATCTTTGTGCCTCCACCTAAATTTTTACCTTCCAAGAATTTTTTTACCACACCAAACTTTCTTCTCCTTTCCATTAAATATTTCCTTCCCACCCACTCGGTTGGCAGCACACTCAGCTCACACACTAAGTGTCTGTGATTCGATCTCTGGCATGGGTGGAAACATTGGTCATGTTTCCTTACACCTGCTGCCCTTGTTCACCTTGCAGTGTTAGCCTACTGGCATGGGATGCATCCTGTGGGATGATGGTATACCTCAGATAGGGCTGGGCTTTGAAATGAGCTGAGGTTGGATAACAGCTCTTAGCCTGTAAAATTTGTGTAAAAAAAAAAAAAAAAATCCCCTCACCCTCCAAACTATACATTTCCTTTTCCACCAAACTTTTTCCCCCTTTACCAAAACTTTGTTTTCCCTATTATGTTAAACTTTTTTTACCTTCCACCACCAAACCTAATTTCTGTCCAAACTTATCTTCCTTTCTCAAAACTTTTTTTTTTTTTTTTTACTTTCTCACCAAAGTTTCATCCTCTCCATCAACCATTTTTCTCTGCTCCTGAAAATTTCCTCACTTATCACCAAAATTATTCCCTTTACTAGAAAACAATGATTCCCCCCCCCCTTCTTACCAAACTTTGTTTTCCCCTTCTAAGCTTTTTCTCTCCTACCCATACCTGACTTTCTTCCTCCCTTTCCCCCAATGAACACTCTTTCTCCCCTTTTGGTCAACCAAATTTAATTCCCCACACCCAACAAGAACTATTTTCTCTCCCACCAAGCTACATTCCCCTTCCCCCCTTCCATAAAAAATCCAACCATTCTCATTTCCCCCTTGAAGAAATAAATACTATTTACAGATGTGCCTAAAATTTATGTGAAGCATCAGACTGAAGAGGATTACTAGATGACAGGATTAAAGGAAGATGTACAACAGTGAACAGGCCACAAGATCATATTTAAATATGGCAGCAGTGAGGCTTCCCTGTCATGGCCACCCTCTTAGAGGAAAATTGCTAGCAGACACAATGTACAGTACAAGATACATGTATGCTGTAAAAAATATACGAAGAGAATTATGCAGTTCTATGTTACCTATACATCACATGGTTTACATAATATAACTGTGATCTTTCTTCATCTCCAAATGCTGGAATGAGAGAGAGGGAGCGTCGCCTCCTTGATAGGGGTCGCAACCCCCTTGAGAGGGGGTCAATGCCCCACAAGGGGTTGGAGAAAAAGTTTCTCCACAATACTTTAGTTTAATGAATACGTATTTGAAACAACCTAATAACACAGGTTTATACAACTATAATGGACATTGTCAACAGGAATTAACCATTAGGTTTTGGATATGAAGACTATCATACTTGTTTTTTTAATTTATCTGTCTAACTGATAAGTACAAAGGACTCAGTCTGGATTTTAATGGAAAGATTTAAACCCATGCTGTATGTAAAAATACAGAATGAGTCCTTTACTGCTTAGTAGTGCATTAGTCACTTTTAATTCAAATTTCTCATGGCAATGGCTACAGGGAAGCATTAGTTTAATTGCCCTTAAGACCACACCCACCTATCCTATATGACTCATACTAAACCCATGATACACGCTTCACATGCAACATACAGTACACTGTATACATATACCATAATGCAGCATTATAAGAATTTCTTTTTAATAGACTGAGGAGATGGAAGGTAGGAGGGCAGAACACAAGGAAACGAAGGGGAGAGGTGATAACTCATTATTCACTGGTATTTAATGAGGTAATGAATGCATTACTTGGATTCCACAGGATTGTATTCTGTATATTGTATATTCTTTTGAGCAAAAATAGTTCACTTTTAAATAAAAATAAATGGAACTTTTATATAGTACAGTGGACCCCCGCTTAACGATCACCTCCCAATGCGACCAATTATGTAAGTGTATTTATGTAAGTGCGTTTGTACGTGTATGTTTGGGGGTCTGAAATGGACTAATCTACTTCACAATATTCCTTATGTGAGCAAATTCGGTCAGTGCTGGCACCTGAACATACTTCTCGAATGAAAAAATATCGTTAACCGGGGGTCCACTGTATAGTGCAAAATATTTTTGAGAAGTTAAATTGCAAACTTCAAAATCAGAGGAATAAAAGGCAGACTATTAATATGGATAAGATTTATTTTTATTTTACTCAGGTAAGCATTAAACCCACAGGGGCCACATAGTGCCTGGAGAATGGGAGGCATTAAGGTTTGGTTCAAGGAAGGGAAAGATAAGTTCTGTGCACAAAGTCTCTCTCACTGGCATCAAGGTACCTAAAAGAAAAAAAGAAAAGGTCTATTGTACAGACAACTGTTGCCATAAAAATGCCTCTCTCAAATAATGACTTTCATTACTATAATAAAAATGGATAAAAACTTTCAGTTTGAGAGGAAAATGTGAACAGTGATAAGAGGGGGAAAAATGTTCTCTTGAGGATAACATTACCAGTGGGGTGTCATAAGGCTCTACACTTGCTTCCATTAAGTTATGCTGCATAAGTTACTTACCAGAGGAACAGAAAACTATGCAAATTTCTCTGAGGATGATGCAAAAATCTTGTGCAAAATAAACAAAAATTGCCAAAAATCTTTAAAAGATCACTTAGATAAATTGAGTATGTGGAGTGACAGATAAGATTTTTAACCCAGAGGATTAGCCATCCAGGATAACCCAAGATGTTGATAAATGCCATGTACTGGGAGAAAGTGAAATCATATTATAGACTGTGTGACAAAAATTTAGGAGTAATATATATAGAAAGCACTCAAGTAGTTATTAATAATAAAAAAAAATTCACTAAGAGATCGTATAAATGGAACTGTGACATGCTACACTAGTAAAATAGAAAATAGCTTTCAAATATTTGGATGATGCTAATAAAGCTGAACTTAAAAAATATATATCACACCAAAATTAGAATGTATGTGTTAAGTTTACACCTAAAATAAAATATGGATGAGATGGAAGAAATCCAAAGAGTTACTGCACTAGAGTGGGTCTCAGAGTAAAATTTTTAACTTATTATGAAAAGCTAAAAACACTAAAGGTCAAGCTAGTTGATAGGATTAAATAAGATGTGATAACATGGAAGATTATAAAGGATTTGATAAAAAAAAAGATTAAAAATGTTTAGTACACTATAAATTAAGAAAAAATGGAGATGAAGAGATAATAGAAATTAGTGACAAAAGAAAGAGGTGCAATAAGTGCTACAACCCATAGAAATTAAAAAAAAAGATACATGTTAACAGCAGACAACTGCTAATCAGCAGATTTCAGCCATTAACCCTTTGACTGTCTGTCACACGAAACTACATTACTGATGCCAGGGCCTGTCAAGTATATCTATGTCAAGAGCTCAGCTCACTCAGATAAGTTGCGTGCAGTAAATTTTGGTCTAGTGAGTAAGCACCGTACAAAAAAATCCTGCCTCATGCAGTGCACAATGGGAAAAGCAAAATTCTACCCTGTGTTTTTGGTTTACAACAGGGACTTTGAGGTATTTTCTTAGGATGGGTTTCATGGTTTTATTCCTTTTTTCTTGATATCATTTGATAGAATACTACTGAAACAGAGATGATTTTAGTTTGTTCCAGGACTGGAAATAGGTTGAAATTGGCCTGAAAGTAGTGGAAATATTTTATATTTGCTGATAATCCTGAGGATGGGTAAGGCCTTCCCTACAACTCCCAGTCTAAATCAGATTTAATTATTGGGATGTTGTAAAACCACGACAAATCATTCCTGGTTATATCTTATTTTCCAAGAAATGGAGCAAGTCTTAGACTTATTCTATTTCTTTTCTTTTTTGTGATGATGAAATCAAAATTTAAGGCAAGTGAAATATAGGAGAGGCTTGGCGATGTGATTATTGCACAGAGGAAATATTTTACTGCCTGGAATGTCTACTGTGTTTATTTTGGACACAGTTTTAAAACTGGATTTTTTTTTAATTTTGCATAAAATTGGCCAAATTATCAAATTCCATGCACTTTATCGGATAGTTCTCATAGTGGGCAGTTTCTTGTGCTCAATCTATAGAACAGAAAGCATACTAGCAAAACAGCTAAAACTGAGCAACAGAATTGGCTTAAAATAGGACTCAAATTTGGCTAAATTGCAAGTATGTAAAACACACCCAGGCCTCTAATTTTCTGCCTACATAGTTCCATAAAGTTTCCATTAAATTTCATATTTTTGGCATCAATATCTTCAGAAAAAGATTCTCTACCATTTATGAAGAAAAAATAATCTATTATTTCTTTTTAAAATATGGACACTGAGCACTTTTAATTTAAGGAGTCTAGACAGCGAAAGGGTTAATTAGACATAGCTTGAACTGTACAGTATTAAGTTGGTTTTACAGCTGAGATATTTTATTGTGCTAATAGTAAAAATGTAACCTAACAAAATCCAGAAAAATGCCACTGACATAAATTTACGCCAAAATTCTAGAGCCTCCAATATGGTCCCAACTGGCCTGGTTAAGACTTCATCAGAGCAAGCAGGTCTGCACCATAGATGTGCACAGTATAAAAAAAAAAGCTTGAGGTGTGTTCAGGGTACTGTGGGAGCCATTAACACTTACAGTGGAATCCCGGTTTTTGTCCTGTCCGGTTATCATACAATTCAGCTTTCGACCACTTTTTTTTGGTGAAATTTTTCCCATTTTCGTACATCCGCTCAGAAATTGTCCGGACCAGACATGTTCGCCTTCCTGCGGGACGTGGCTGCTCATACTTTCATGACTCAGTCTGCCTTTGTTATTTGTAGAGGGTGGTAGTGGTGGTGGTAGTGGTGGTGGTAGTGATGGTGGTAGAGGGTGGTGGTGATGGTGGTGGTGGTGGTGGTAGTGATGGTGGTAGTGATGGTGGTAGAGGGTGGTAGTGGTGGTGGTAGTGATGGTGGTAGTGATGGTGGTAGAGGGTGGTAGTGGTGGTGGTAGTGATGGTGGTAGAGGGTGGTGGTGGTGGTGGTAGTGGTAGTGATGGTGGTAGTGATGGTGGTAGAGGGTGGTAGTGATGGTGGTAGAGGGTGGTAGTGATGGTGGTAGAGGGTGGTAGTGGTTGTGATGGCAGTAGAGGGTGGTGGTAGGGGTGGTAGAGATAACCTCTCCTCCCTCTCTCTTCCTCGCCGTCTTCCATACGCCAACAAGAGTAAAAGTGATTTAACCCTTTCAGGGTCCCCAGGCCCTCTCCCAGACTTGTTCTTAGGGTTGCCCAAATTTCAAAAAAAAAAAAAAAATATTTTTTCTTATGAAAAGATAGAGGATCTTTTTCCGATCATAATGACACCAAAAGTTTGAAATTTGATGGAAAACTTACGGAATTATGCTCTCGCGAAATTAACTGTCTCAATGATGTTTGCGCATCGGCGATTTTGCCCACTTTGAGCCCTATTTTCGGCCAATTCCAGTGTACTAATCGACAAAAATCATAACTATTTCGCTAGAACTCCATTTTTTCTATCGAATGAGTACAAGAAACCAGCCATTTACCGATTTCAACTATCCAATACAGTGGTCAGAATTTAGCAATTTTGCCAATTTCACACAAATTTCAAGAGATGCCAATTTCCAAATAGGGTCCAGAATAAACAAGAAAGACATTCCTGACACTAAAATAACATTTCCTCTGTTCATTAATCACGTCCCGAGGCCCCTCTTACATTCTTTTGCTTTCCACTTTGAGTTTTTTATTCTCACAAAAATAAATAAGATTTACTGTTATGCAGACTACTGTATTAGTGTAGAAATGGTATAAATAATATCGGCGCAGTTGTGAAAGAATATTACTCACCAGCTGACATGTATTGGATGCTTAGCATGATTTGTTTACTTTTGAACTTTGGTAAAAATCGAACATTTCTGCTACTTTGAGCTCAATTTCAAGGTACTTTTCATTGTAAAACCAGTCAAATCATCTCAATTTCCGTAATATGACTTCCATTCAATAAAATGAGACCAGGAAAACTATAATACAACAATAAATACCATATGAAAATACAGTGCAAAGTCGCTGTTTTAATCCAAAAACATGGTCAAAGTTTTTTTTCTCATTACGCACTGTGTGCTGCAGGATTTTTTTTTATACTGTGCACACTGACCACATAGACCCATTCTTTCATATGTAGGCCTACCAGCTTTCTCTCACTAGATTTGAGAGCGCTAGAATTTAGGCGTACTAGTACGTCAAAAACCCTGGTGCGTAAGCCGTACTAGTACGTCCGAAACCCTGAAATGGTTAAATGTTCATTTATCCACTTCATTAGTGCTTTATATTTATTTGTCATTGTTTTCTGAATGTAAAACTATAATTATTCTCTATAAAATGTATTTTTTGTTGATATATTTGGGTTTCTGGAACAAATTAATTGGATTTACATTATTTCTTATGGGAAATATTACTTCAGTTTTCGTACAAATCGGTTTTCAGCCGACCTTCTGGAAGGGATTAAAGACAAAATCGGGGGTTCCACTGTATTTATATTTGTTTAGTGTAACTGAACAAAAACTATAAGAAAAAATATATGAAAGCATAGAATTTTTTTTTTTATTATCACACTGGCCGATTCCCACCAAGGCAGGGTGGCCCGAAAAAGAAAAACTTTCACCATCATTCACTCCATCACTGTCTTGCCAGAAGGGTGCTTTACACTACAGTTTTTAAACTGCAACATTAACACCCCTCCTTCAGACTGCAGGCACTGTACTTCCCATCTCCAGGACTCAAGTCCGGCCTGCCGGTTTCCCTGAACCCCTTCATAAATGTTACTTTGCTCACACTCCAACAGCACGTCAAGTATTAAAAACCATTTGTCTCCATTCACTCCTATCAAACACGCTCACGCATGCCTGCTGGAAGTCCAAGCCCCTCGCACACAAAACCTCCTTTACCCCCTCCCTCCAACCTTTCCTAGGCCGACCCCTACCCCGCCTTCCTTCCACTACAGACTGCTACACTCTTGAAGTCACTCTGTTTCGCTCCATTCTCTCTACATGTCCAAACCACCTCAACAACCCTTCCTCAGCCCTCTGGACAACAGTTTTGGTAATCCCGCACCTCCTCTTAACTTCCAAACTACGAATTCTCTGCATTATATTCACACCACACATTGCCCTCAGACATGACATCTCCACTGCCTCGCTGCAACATTCATCACCCATGCTTCACACCCATATAAGAGCGTTGGTAAAACTATACTCTCATACATTCCCCTCTTTGCCTCCAAGGACAAAGTTCTTTGTCTCCACAGACTCCTAAGTGCACCACTCACCCTTTTCCCCTCATCAATTCTATGATTCACCTCATCTTTCATTAGACCCATCCGCTGACACGTCCACTCCCAAATATCTGAATACATTCACCTCCTCCATACTCTCTCCCTCCAATCTGATATCCAATCTTTCATCACCTAATCTTTTTGTCATCCTCATAACCTTACTCTTTCCTGTATTCACTTTTAATTTTCTTCTTTTGCACACCCTACCAAATTCATCCACCAATCTCTGCAACTTCTCTTCAGAATCTTCCAAGAGCACAGTGTCATCAGCAAAGAGCAACTGTGACAACTCCCACTTTATATGTGATTCTTTATCTTTTAACTCCACGCCTCTTGCCAAGACCCTCGCATTTACTTCTCTTACAACCCCATCTATAAATATATTAAACAACCACGGTGACATCACACATCCTTGTCTAAGGCCTACTTTTACTGGGAAATTATTTCCCTCTTTCCTACATACTCTAACTTGAGCCTCACTATCCTCGTAAAAACTCTTCACTGCTTTCAGTAACCTACCTCCTACACCATACACCTGCAACATCTGCCACATTGCCCCCCTATCCACCCTGTCATACGCCTTTTCCAAATCCATAAATGCCACAAAGACCTCTTTAGCCTTATCTAAATACTGTTCACTTATATGTTTCACTGTAAACACCTGGTCCACACACCCCTTACCCTTCCTAAAGCCTCCTTGTTCATCTGCTATCCTATTCTCCGTCTTACTCTTAATTCTTTCAATAATAACTCTACCATACACTTTACCAGGTATACTCAACAGACTTATCCCCCTATAATTTTTGCACTCTCTTTTGTTCCCTTTGCCTTTAGGTACCTTACCCTCTTCCATACATCTATTAAATAATTGCACCAACCACTCCAAAACTATATCCCCACCTGCTTTTAACATTTCTATCTTTATCCCATCAATCCCGGCTGCCTTACCCCCTTTCATTTTACCTACTGCCTCACAAACTTCCCCCACACTCACAACTGGCTCTTCCTCACTCCTACAAGATGTTATTCCTCCTTGCCCTATACACGAAATCACAGCTTCCCTATCTTCATCGACATTTAACAATTCCTCAAAATATTCCCTCCATCTTCCCAATACCTCTAACTCTCCATTTAATAACTCTCCTCTCCTATTTTTAACTGACAAATCCATTTGTTCTCTAAGCTTCCTTAACTTGTTAATCTCACTCCAAAACTTTTTCTTATTTTCAACAAAATTTGTTGATAACATCTCACCCACTCTCTCATTTGCTCTCTTTTTACATTGCTTCACCACTCTCTTAACCTCTCTCTTTTTCTCCATATACTCTTCCCTCCTTGCATCACTTCTACTTTGTAAAAACTTCTCATATGCTAACTTTTTCTCCCTTACTACTCTCTTTACATCATCATTCCACCAATTGCTCCTCTTCCCTACTGCACCCACTTTCCTGTAACCACACACTTCTGCTGAACACTCTAACACTGCATTTTTAAACCTACCCCATACCTCTTCGACCCCATTGCCTATGCTATCATTTGCCTATCTATCCTCCAATAGCTGTTTATATCTTACCCTAACTGCCTCCTCTTTTAGTTTATAAACCTTCACCTCTCTCTTCCCTGATGCTTCTATTCTCCTTGTATCCCATCTACCTTTTACTCTCAGTGTAGCTACAACTAGTAAGTGATCTGCTATATCTGTGGCCCCTCTATAAACATGTACATCCTGAAGTCTACTCAACAGTCTTTTATCTACCAATACATAATCCAACAAACTACTGTCATTTTGCCCTACATCATATCTTGTATACTTATTTATCCTCTTTTTCTTAAAATATGTATTACCTATAACTAAACCCCTTTCTATACAAAGTTCAATCAAAGGGCTCCCATTATCATTTACACCTGGCACCCCAAACTTACCTACCACACCCTCTCTAAAAGTTTCTCCTACTTTAGCATTCAGGTCCCCTACCACAATTACTCTCTCACTTGGTTCAAAGGCTCCCATACATTCACTTAACATCTCCCAAAATCTCTCTCTCTCCTCTGCATTCCTCTCTTCTCCAGGTGCATACACGCTTATTATGACCCACTTCTCGCATCCAACCTTTACTTTAATCCACATAATTCTTGAATTTACACATTCATATTCTCTTTTCTCCTTCCATAACTGATCCTTCAACATTACTGCTACCCCTTCCTTTGCTCTACCTCTCTCAGATACTCCAGATTTAATCCCATTTATTTCCCCCCACCAAAACTCCCCTACCCCCTTCAGCTTTGTTTCGCTTAGGGCCAGGACATCCAACTTCTTTTCATTCATAACATCAGCAATCATCTGTTTCTTGTCATCTGCACTACATCCACGCACATTCAAGCGTCCCAGTTTTATAAAGTTTTTCTTCTTCTCTTTTTTAGTAAATGTCTACAGGAGAAGGGGTTACTAGCCCATTGCTCCCGGCATTTTAGTCACCTCATACGACACGCATGGCTTACGGAGGAAAGATTCTTTTCCACTTCCCCATGGACAATAGAAGAAATAAAGAAGAACAAGAGCTATTTAGAAAAAAGAGAAAAACCTAGATGTATGTATATATATATGCATGTGCGTGTCTGTGAAGTGTGACCAAAGGTGTAAAACATATGATCCATAATAAAAATTAGGAAAACTGGAAAAATTCAATATTTTTTTTTTTAAACATGGAAATTGCTTCCATGCAGCAAGCACTCATGCCACTATAAAACAAGTGCTAACATTACCTTCCTATCTCTATGTAACAATAAGATTTCCTCATTCTCATTTTATTACATTTCTAAAATCGGGGAGAATTTTTTGGCAAGAAAAATATTTTTTTAATTTTTTCAAAAATGCCCCTGTGGCAATTTAAGATTAAATAACCTAATTTTTAACCTTAGTCTCACATTGGTGCTGGCCTATCTGTGTTTACATTCAGCCAGGCATGTGACAAGAGTCGATACTAAGCACTGACTGGAGTATACCTGGAGAGGGTTTCAGGGGTCAATGCCCCCATGGCCCAGTCTGTGACCAGGCCTCATGGTGGATCAGGACCTGATCAACCAGGAGGTTACTGCACGCAACCCAACGTATGAACCACAGCCTGGCTGGTCATGTACCGACCCCAGGTGCCTGTCCAGTGCCTTCTTGGAGAGAGCCAAGGGTCTATTGGTAATCCCCTTTACGTATGCTGGGAGGCAGTTTAACAGTCTTGGGTCCCCTGGCACTTATTGTGTTGTCTCTTATTGTGCTAGTGGCAACCCTGCTTTTACTGCGGGGATGTTGCAGTGTCTGCCGAGTCTCTTGCTTTCATAGGGAGTGATTTTCGTGTGCAAGTTTGGTACTAATCCCTCTAGAATTTTCCTAGTGTATATAATCATGCATCTCTCCTGCCTGCATTCTAGGGAGTACAGGTTGAGGAACTTCAAGCATTCCCACTAATTTAGGTGCTTTATTGCAGACACTGTGCAACCAAAACAAATGTATTATTTTTGTACTAATATCTCCCAAATAAAAATATCCACAAGAAACGCTTACCTATTCTGTAGTGTAAAAAGGTTGCATGTACTGTAGAATGTAAACTAATGCCAGAGTTTTGCCAAGTAGTAGTTGTAAACTAAAGCCAATTTCATGAAGAACATATTACTGAAAACACAGCATAGCTCTGCTGTTGTAGCTACAAATAAGCAATTTCAAACAGGTAATTACAAATGGATATTTGTCTGACTGGAACTGAAAAAAAATGAACAAATTCAAAACACCTGATGAACTGAAAACAAGAATTCAAAACTTTTGATAAGAACTGATACAACGAAAGAATCATGTTCAGAACACCTGACAATAAATGAAAAACAAAAAGAAGTGATAAACACCTGAGCCGAAATTAAGAAAAAAAAAATAAACGAAGCCCCAAACACCTGACAAGAACCGAGGAGCAGACCTGGCTGACTAATTTTTCTAGTACCTGAGCTAGGCGGAGTAGGTAAGGTAGTAGACAGTGTGGTAGTGCAGTCCCCTGACCTGGGGTGTCACCTGACACTAGTAAGGTGCCTGGGTTGTGGCCGCAGTGAGGGGAGAGGGAGGGACAAGGGGACATATTGGGGGAATTTTGGGGAAGAGGGGGACATGTTGGGGGCATTCTATCATAACACACTCCTCTTAGGGTATCCTTTGCCCCCCTGCCACCTTACCACGCACTCTGTGGTGAGTTGCAAGCGTTTTCGAAGATATTCGGATGCCTGGGGAGGAAATATAAGGTGGGAAATGCTTACATTAATGTGGAGTTGGGCGTCAAAAATAGGATGTACGTCTCAGCAGCAGACGACCCGCGGCTCCTGCTGCCATCTGTTGCCCACCACCACAATCTCCCAATAACTCCTCCCATTCTTCACCCACTTCCTTCCCTCCCAGAAATACTTCCTTACACTCAATTAGCTGGAATTTTAATCCATTATGATTACCTGAAGTATATACATAAATGCAGTTTTATTAGGGTTGTCTCTCTTTTATGCATTTGTGTTGAGAATTTGCTTGCTAAATGGTCGAAGCCACATCTGGTAGCAAGTGTTGGGACAGGGGCGGCAGACCTATGTGGTTAAAATGTAAACAGAGTCGAGGTACAAGTTGATGAGTGAGTCCAAACTTTCCACTTGTAGTACACCCTCCATCCTGGTCTCATCCACCACTATCAACCACACTGTAGACACTAGAATCAGGATGCACACCACGATGTGGCTCGAAATGTTGATGAAGGTGGTAGGAAAAGACATCAGTTCCGGCTCTCCTTAGTGTGCTAACCTGGATGCAGTTTTGAGTAACTAATTTTCCAATTCGAAATTAATGCTAGGGAACTTTTTGGATTATCCCGGACAATTATCAGTTTGCTGCCCTTCCAGCCAAGTGCCTTGATGCTGATGAAGGGATCTTGATCCAAGTAATCAAAGCTACTCTCCGTTCTTTAACTGAAACCTGATTGTCTTCCATCCCTCAGGTGTTGTATGACCCCTATGGGTTTATCACTTCCCCATGAAAATAAAAATAATAGAAAACGTTACAGTAATTGCATGATTCTACAGTGCACAAACTAGACTCATGCTTGGTCACTTCATAGAGAGATATTTGGCACTCTGAGAACTATACCTTTTCAAGGGGGGCTTCTTGATGTGGTTAGCCCTTGTGGCTTAGCGCTTCTTTTTGATTATAATAATAAAAATAATACTTCTTGATGTGGTGAAGAGGCTCTTGGTCTGAGGAATTAGACCCTTTGGTCTCCTTCCTCAGACCGAACCTAATTACCCCCAATCCTCCCTTCCCTATCCCATCCTTCCCATTCCCCCCTTTTTTCCCATTTCCTCCCTCCTCCCAGCCCTCCCTTTTCCCCATCCCGTTTGTAGCCTCTGGGGTCCTCCCCTCTGGAATTACGGTTTCTAGGTAAGGGGAAGTGTGCTGGGGTTCATCCCACTTCATGGAGTTCCTCGGGTGTGGTGTAGTTTGCAGTGGAATCTGGATTATCTGGAGGCACCCTGCTCCCTTCCCAGATTTCCAAGAGGTGGGACAGGGTGTCCTGCAGGTAACGGATGTATCTCCAGAAGCTGTTTGTTGGTTCTGGGAGGTGGCAGCCGAAGGAGGTATGCTTTGTGGCGGGATTCCGACTGCCCTCTCTTTTGTCCGCCAAGGTGGCTCGGTAGAGGTGAGGTTGCTATCCTGGAGCATTGGTTTATTGACGTGAAGGGTAGGGTATGGCATGGGTTCCACGCTGCATCTGCATTGCTAGTGGTCTTGAGGTCCTCTCGGATGAGAAAGGGAACTTACGGCCCTTTCATGCCTTCTAGTGACTGTCCCTCTTTTTTTTTTCCTTTCCATTTTTCTTTTTTTCTTTAACCCTTAAACGGTCCAAACGTATATATACGTTCACGCGCGTAGCGCCCCAAATGTATATATACGTTTTCTTTGTCATTCAATTGTCATTCAACATTGCCACAATAAGCTTGAGTCACCTAGACATGAGAGAATGGGTGTGTGCACTCACTGTGTTCCATATTAAAATAATTGGGGATGCCTGGGTGCCATATGCTCTTTTTTCCTTTTAAAAGAAAAGATTTTTTTTCCTCAAAAAATTTGGGGCGCTACGCAAGTGAACGTATATATACGTTTGGACCATTTAAGGATTAAAATAATAATAAAGAAGTACCACCTTCATGGAGTCTTCATTCCATGATAACCCTCCTCACAGACCCCTTTTTGTTATTGTATCCTGTTCTGCCCCAGCTTCATTACTGGACCATTCTCCAGACTTTTCCCATAACCCTGTACCTTCTGCTGGTGATGCTTCGTCACCTGCTGCAGGTGCTGAGGCTCCCCCTGTTTCATCTGGTGCCTCTGCCTCTTGCACGCCTTTAACTATGTATCCGGCTTCCCCTAATACAGTGCAACAGTTTTCGGATCACCTACTTCAGGCCACCCACAGAACTATGCCTAAAAGCTCCAGACCATTTGCTGACAACAGTTCTTTGATGTCTGCTCATTCCACCCAGAAACAACCTATGCTACACCCACTTCCTTTACGCACCATATTTACAAGTACGCAGTGGACTAAATTCTTTTTTCTACACCCGACATCTCTAACTGATTGTCTTTCAGACCGTAGTATTGATAAAGCTCTTTTACGACATGTCCAAAATACATCCTTTCATGCTCTTCGAAGCGGTGCGTGCATCATTACAGTTCAGGATGCAAAGCAAGCTCATGATCTTTCCCATCATACTTCCATTGATAATGTTCCTATCACAGACAGGAACTGTCAAAACTTTGAGAGGTTTCAACAGTTCATGTCTGTTCTCCCTTACTACCGTGAGCCAAAGCTCTCCTACCTACGGCTGCTTCTCGCTCTCTTTTTCTTGATCACTTCCAGTTGCATGCGCATGCCGTTACTGTTTATACAGATGGTTCTAAATCTTCTGACGGTGTTGGGTGGTAGTGTTCCCTGATGATGATGTCTGAGGTCATTTGTTAGACTCAGCTAGTATTTTTACTGCCGAGTTGTATGCCATCCTCATAGTGCTTCTCCGTATTGCACATACTGTATGTCTCCTTCAGCATTTGTGATCATTTCAGATCCCCTCAGCACTTTACAGGCCATTAAACAATTTGTTTCCCCTCATCCATTTGTCCTTCATATTCAACTTTGGTTGTGCTGTGTGGCTAGCAAAAACAAAGACGTCATTTTCTGTTGGGTCCCTGGACACATCGATATGCAGGGCAATGAACAGGAGAATGCTGCTGTGCAGTCAGCAGTATGTGACTTTCCGGTTTCCGATAGAGGTATTATGTTCAGGGATCATTTTACAGTCATCTCTGCCTGTCTTCGCAGCCATTGGCAGGAACGTGGTCAAACATGCACCAAAAGATATTGCACTCTATTAAACCGCTTTTAGGTTTGTGGCCATATTCTTACCACCGTTGCCGTTCCTGGGAGATTGTGCTCTCCCATCTCTGCATCAGCCATACTCACCTTACCATGGGTGTCTCATGGAACAACACCTTATTCCTCTTCGTGAGGTTTGTTGGTCCCTATTTCAGTTCTTCAATTTCTTGTGGATTGTCTGGTTTACCAGCGAGCTCGCAGGATTTACCTCCGATGCCACCACCCTACCAATCTTACCTTATCTTCCCTTCTTGAAGACGGCCCTGCCTTTGATTTACGATCACTTTTTTACTCTTTGTTAGCAACTGCCTTACTATTCAAACTTTGACGCATAGCCCCTAGCATCCCTTTCAGCCCTTTTCTACCCTTACCTCTGATCCTCTCTCCACCTAGCTGTTTACAGCCCTGGCACTACTTTCTGCCCCGCAGCGCTGCATGACCCTTGTCGTTTTAGTGCTTTATTATTTGAGTATGTATGATAATCTGAGAACTATAAAGGCTTGACAATCCAATATCTTTTGGTCATTTGTCTCATTCATCAGAGAGCATGCCAACTTTATTTTAGATACCTTCTTCAGTGTGCTTGCATTTGCTTCATCCACTCTTTTTCTGACAATCCCACATTTGATTTCTTAGCATTGATTTCTTAACAGACACTGATTTGCTGCATCAACTGTAAACACCCCATCCTTTCTTCCAATATTCTCCCCTCAACACTGCCACCTCTTTCTCTTTGCTGTCACTTTTACCTCTGCAGTGCAACACTAAGTGACCTTTATAAGTTTAGAACTTTTCATAAATGCTCCCCTCTAGGGTGGTATCCTGATGCCAGTGATTGGTTTCTGATGCAAGGAATTGAACTTATTTTTACTTGAAACTGATTGCTTCCCATTTTCCATGTGCTGTTTAACCCCCATTGGTTTAGTGTCCCCATCCTATAAATGTACAATGTCCATAAATATTCTGTCACAATATTCTTGCAAACTATATGAAATTCATTCTAAGAGTGAAATATTACAGGCAGCAATAATCTTTATGGCAGAGCAATATACTCTTCTCACTTCCATTATCTACATTACTACCATGTCTACCTCATCATTGTTATAATCTCAGACACTTAAAGCACACTGCATGAAGTTCAAAACTTTGGTATACTGAAGTACCTTCCCTATTTTGCATCCATATACACTGTAGTACATAAACTTTCTTTTCATGATTGCCTCAACACTCTGCCTTTTTTTATTTTCCTCATTTGTTCTGATTCATCTTGTATTTTATACTAATATAAATTTGGCACATAACACCTAGAATGTTTGGTTGATGTAAATTACCTCATGTTAGACTTTAATTAAGCCTGCATAAATTATGGTAAATTATTCATCCTTTTCTGCCAAGTCACAATGCAGTTGTAGTTCATCATGACAAACAGTTTAAAATTAAAAATACTTTTATTGGTTTTCAAACCTGCTTGCTATGCCTGTGCACTCAGCAGTATAGTAGGCTACCAGAGGATATGAAAAGAATTGTCTTGAAATTGTATCCCTCAGGATATCCATTTTGTAGTAAATCACTACCCTGAGTGTGGTTCAAATATGGACATGCTGACACACAATGCTATAAATTTAACAAATCAGCCATCTCCCACCAAGGAAGGGTGACCTGAAAAAGAAGAAACACTTTCACTGTCATTCATTCAGTGGCTGTCTTACCTGAAGTATACTGACGTACAGGTCAGGTGACCTTCTGAATTGCAACAGCCCCACCCCTCCTATTTAAGTTATTCTCTTAAATAGGCTCTGTTCCTTCAACAGAGGTACCATGAAGCTTATTAATATTATTATTATTATTATATTCATAAAGGAGCATTAAACCTGTAGTCATATAGCACCTGGAGAATGGAAGGTAATCATGTTTGATCCAGGAAAAGGGAGGGGAGGTTATTTTCAATTCTTTAGATCAAGAAGCTTTCACTGGCAGAAGGTGCCCTATTCCATCCCATTCCCCATGTGCTGAATGAACTGGATTAGTTTAGTGTTTCCTCATGAATATAATATAAAAATAAAAATAGATTCCTTCCTCCATAAGCCATGCGTGTTTTGAGAGATGACTAAAATGCTGGGAGCAAGAGACTAATAATCCCTTTCTGTATAAATTACTAAATTTAAAAAAAAAAAAAAAGCTGTATAGCCCTTGTGGCTTAGCGCTTCTTTTGATTATAATAATAATAATTAAAAAGAAAAACTTGTGTTTTTCTTATTAAGTCACCCTCCCTCAGCGGGATATGGCTGTATTGTTGAAAAAAAAAATAATACGTACAAGAGGTCCCAGCTTATACCTCTACTATGGTACGTACAGCGAAAATCAATTTTAAGTGAAACACTGCCTTTTTTCCACTATCAAATTCAGATAAAAGCCTGTTAACATGTTTATACTATCATATACAGGTACCATCCGATTTACGACCAAGCTTGGTTCCGACCAACCAGTCGTAAGTCAAAATGGACGTAAGTTGAACCTTACTACTGAATATCAACATCACACTTGTAATGATTTTATTTTATTGTTTTATTCTGGTATTTCATTTTTTCCTTTACTTTTTATGCTGTTAGTACTGTATTTTATACCATAAGGTTTAGGATAAACACTGTGTACAACACAAACAGTTGTTTATTTCCCAGAAATTTGGCATAAAAAACGTGGTCGTAAGTCGAGTGGCAGTATGTCGAGCAGGTCAAAAGTCAGATGGTAGGTGTATTAAGTGAGCAGTAAAGTTAGGCCTAAAAAAAATACATATACAGTGGCCCGGTGGCCACGTTTCCTTACACCTGTTGTCCTGTTCACCTAGCAGCAAATAGGTACCTGGGTGTTAGTCGACTGGTGTGGGTCGCATCCTGGGGGACAAGATTAAGGACCCCAATGGAAATAAGTTAGACAGTCCTCGATGACGCACTGACTTTCTTGGGTTATCCTGGGTGGCTAACCCTCCGGGGTTAAAAATCCGAACGAAATCTTATCTTATCTTATCTTACCTTAAAATATTTTTGTCCTTAGCTTATAGTGAGTGGTGAATATGTAGATTTATTGTAGGAAGTCTGAATAAATGAGAAATGGGTATAATTGAAAACCACTGCATTAGTGAAGCACTGTAAAGCAGGGCCTGACTGCACTTATATACATAACTCCTTTTTGAGAGACAGCTGGTATATTGAAAAAAACATAGTAATAAATATTATAGAGATTTTAGTAGCTGTGCATTTGTCTGTATTGTGATATTGTTGATTTTACTGTCAGATACTGAATTTTTTTTAGATATGTTTTGAAATTACATAGGTAAGCAAGGTTATGAAGTCAAGTCACTGCTGCAATTCTTTTCATTTTAATTTTTATTATATTGATTTTACCTTCCACTTTCTTCCCACAGATATGTGCCGGGATGAATATGACCCAAGATATAACTAGACAAGTCAAGTTAATTTGGTGCTTGTTAAAAAATGTACAATTCTGAGAGAAGACTTCTCTGCTATATTCATGGCTTTAAAGTGCATTTATAATTTGCATTCGACAAGCTTTTAATGTGTTAATGGCTATAAACAATGCATTTTTACTTACAATTTTTTTATCACAGACTGAAAGCAAAAAGCCAGTACAAAAAATTCTTAAGGAAATGAGTCTCTCTACTCCTTTGTCATATATCTGATAGAATAAGGATTATGGATTCTGTATGTTAATCAAACTTGTGCATCAAAAAAAAATTGCCAAAGAAACCCTGAAAGTAAGAAACAATGCGAACTAATTCATACGGACGGCTGAACACTGGAGTTGGAGTGGGACAAGGGAGCATGCCCGGGGGTTGGCTGCTCCGGCCGTCTAGAGTTGTCCCTGCTATTCTTTTAATATTGATAATTGTGCCTCTTTGTGCGCACTATTATCTCTCAAAGGTATGTTCACGGTTTATATTCCTTTTATGGCTTTATCTGATATTAATAATAAACCAAGTTTAGTACTTAGTTCTGCATTTTTTTTATTATAAAAGTGGTTAAATTTTTTAAAGGGGATTTCAAGCTAGCTCTTTCAAATTGTATTGAAGACAGCACTCCTGAAAAATAGCTAGTGTTCAGGTTATCCTCTATTTAATGTTACTGTAAATAACCCAATTTACCTTATTCCTATTATCTCTCCTTTTATTGTAACTGATTTTCACACATTTGAGTTACTTACCTGGAGTTTACCTGCAGAGGGTTTCGGGGGTCAACACCCCCACAACCCAGTCTGAGACCAGGCCTCATGGTGGATCAGGGTCTGATCAGCCAGGCTGTTACTGCTGTCCACACCCAAGCTGTTTTAACTTTAAGGTTTAAATAATAAGATATTACAAGGACCCCAATGGAACTAAGTCACTTTGACTTTTTTGGGTTATCCTAAATAATTTACACTATGTATGATAATTGTACTTGTGTACCTGTGCATAAATCAACTTACTATCTCTGTATGATTATACAGTAGTTAATGTTTATTCCAAGCATTTTGTTACACCTGTATGTGAAGTCATAATTGCTTTGTGCTTGCTTGATAATGCTTATGAAAAATTATCCCCTTGAGGGAGGTTTCTTGATGCCAGTTAGGGCTTTGGATCTTAGGAATTGGACCAGTCCTTCACTTCTTTGGATCAAATATGACTGCCACCCATCTTCCAGGCATTTAGAGCTTCCTATTAAATACAGAATACTGCAATAATAATATTAATGAACAATGATTTTTCCACATTTCGATTACATTGATGTATTCTACTGCTAATGAGCTAAAAAATGGGGATGAAGTGGATGATGGTTTGACTGACAAAGTAGCAAATCAGGCAACAACTGAAGTTTCCTAATGCTCCACTAAAGAATGAAACTGTCTTGATGGACTGTCCCACTTGTGTGACACTGGAGTGAAATGTAACCAATAACCCGCTAATATTTTAGCATTCCCATAGTTCAAGATGGTATGAGATAAGTTTTCTAATCTTGCTGAGGGCCAGAGCTCTCCTTGGATGCAAAACGACTCAGTTGGTTGGAAACTAAGCAAGTAAAACTGGTTAAGTATTAATGTATTTTCTGCCCATATGCCAGTGTCAAGTTATCTGAATTGTGACCCAGATGGTCAGTTGGTAGGCAGATTGTCTTGAGCTTTTTTCAGGCTACATTAAGGTGAGTTGATAAGAAATGCATATCATCGATTATGAAGCAGTCAGTTGTTATGGGTTGTTTAACATTACGCAGCAGTTTTATTCAATCTGATATTTGAACAAATAATATTAAAAAAAAAGTGTGCAAAAATAAGGGACCATGAGAAAATGAGATAATCTGGTGTGGTTGAAAATCTGGCATATCCTTACCCCCTGAGGGCCTTGGAAACTCAAGCAGAACTTTTTTTGTTTTTTAACATTAGCCATTTCCTACAAATACAGGATAACCTTAGGAAGGACAACACGTTTACCATCACTTACTTCCTCTGCGGTTTTCTGGAAAGAATTAGGAAATGAATAATGATGAGTGTTTTTCTTCTTTGTAGGCATCCTGCCTTGGTAAGAAATGGCCAGTATATTAAAAAATTAGTTCCTCTAGGGCTATGCTAACAAAATCTTCAGGGTGGTTATTATTATTATTATAATCAAGGGGGAAGCGCTAAACCCGGAAAATTATACAGCGCCTGGGGGGGGGGATGTGGAAGGCATTCAGGCTTAATTCGGGGAACTGGAGCACAGATCCAATTCCCTAAATCAAGAGCCCCTCACCAACATCAAGGAACCTTCCTTGAGGGGTTCAGGGTGGTACATTAGCAAAATATCTTGTGGTAAATTAGATTTTTTTTCTTTTAGTATTTGTGATATATTTCACTTGTTTTACTATCTTCAGCATATCAGTGGTTACCTCTCTAAGTATTCTACTTGCAGTATTGTTCTGTATTTTACTGTGCTAGGAAGCTTAAGAAATTTTTTTAAGTTTGTGAAATGTGGCTGAGTTGGGAAAATATATAGAGAACTTTTTAATAATTTTTTTTCTGAGAAATCAGCTTTTTTTAAAGAATGAAACAAATTTGTATAGAGAATACGATGCTGAAAGGGAAATAGCAATATGTATAGCAAAAGTAAACCTATTGTTTGATCTTGTTTTTATCAATTAATTTCTTGGAACACATTGCCATTAAGTATTTATTGTTGCTTCAGGCTGTGAGTGACTCATCCTTGGGTCATGAGCGACATCTTTTATTGGACCCCAGTGACCCTCTGGCTGACTTGTCAGGTCTTAAATGCGATAATGCCAAGGCTAGAGTTCAGGAGCTGCTTTCTATTAAAGGTTGGCTTAAATGAATATGGTATAGTATTTACAATTAATATTCATAAAGAATTTTGAATCATTAATTGCAGTTTGTTTCATGGCATCAATATTTTCTTTTTCTGTCTCATAAACACGCTAAGATAACAGGGATATCTTGCTACTCCTACTTACACTTTGGTCACACTTCACAGACACGCACATGCATATATATATATACATACATCTAGGTTTTTCTCCTTTTTCTAAATAGCTCTTGTTCTTTTTTATTTCTTCTATTGTCCATGGGGAAGTGGAAAAGAATCTTTCCTCCGTAAGCCATGCGTGTCGTATGAGGCGACTAAAATGCCGGGAGCAATGGGCTAGTAACCCCTTCTCCTGTATACAATTACTAAAAAAGAGAAGAAGAAAAACTTTATAAAACTGGGTTGCTTAAATGTGCGTGGATGTAGTGCGGATGACAAGAAACAGATGATTGCTGATGTTATGAATGAAAAGAAGTTGGATGTCCTGGCCCTAAGCGAAACAAAGCTGAAGGGGGTAGGAGAGTTTCAGTGGGGGGAAATAAATGGGATTAAATCTGGAGTATCTGAGAGAGTTAGAGCAAAGGAAGGGGTAGCAGTAATGTTAAATGATCAGTTATGGAAGGAGAAAAGAGAATATGAATGTGTAAATTCAAGAATTATGTGGATTAAAGTAAAGGTTGGATGCGAGAAGTGGGTCATAATAAGCGTGTATGCACCTGGAGAAGAGAGGAATGCAGAGGAGAGAGAGAGATTTTGGGAGATGTTAAGTGAATGTATAGGAGCCTTTGAACCAAGTGAGAGAGTAATTGTGGTAGGGGACTTGAATGCTAAAGTAGGAGAAACTTTTAGAGAGGGTGTGGTAGGTAAGTTTGGGGTGCCAGGTGTAAATGATAATGGGAGCCCTTTGATTGAACTTTGTATAGAAAGGGGTTTAGTTATAGGTAATACATATTTTAAGAAAAAGAGGATAAATAAGTATACACGATATGATGTAGGGCGAAATGACAGTAGTTTGTTGGATTATGTATTGGTAGATAAAAGACTGTTGAGTAGACTTCAGGATGTACATGTTTATAGAGGGGCCACAGATATATCAGATCACTTTCTAGTTGTAGCTACACTGAGAGTAAAAGGTAGATGGGATACAAGGAGAATAGAAGCATCAGGGAAGAGAGAGGTGAAGGTTTATAAACTAAAAGAGGAGGCAGTTAGGGTAAGATATAAACAGCTATTGGAGGATAGATGGGCTAATGAGAGCATAGGCAATGGGGTCGAAGAGGTATGGGGTAGGTTTAAAAATGTAGTGTTAGAGTGTTCAGCAGAAGTTTGTGGTTACAGGAAAGTGGGTGCAGGAGGGAAGAGGAGCGATTGGTGGAATGATGATGTAAAGAGAGTAGTAAGGGAGAAAAAGTTAGCATATGAGAAGTTTTTACAAAGTAGAAGTGATGCAAGGAGGGAAGAGTATATGGAGAAAAAGAGAGAAGTTAAGAGAGTGGTGAAGCAATGTAAAAAGAGAGCAAATGAGAGAGTGGGTGAGATGTTATCAACAAATTTTGTTGAAAATAAGAAAAAGTTTTGGAGTGAGATTAACAAGTTAAGAAAGCCTAGAGAACAAATGGATTTGTCAGTTAAAAATAGGAGAGGAGAGTTATTAAATGGAGAGTTAGAGGTATTGGGAAGATGGAAGGAATATTTTGAGGAATTGTTAAATGTTGATGAAGATAGGGAAGCTGTGATTTCGTGTATAGGGCAAGGAGGAATAACATCTTGTAGGAGTGAGGAAGAGCCAGTTGTGAGTGTGGGGGAAGTTCGTGAGGCAGTAGGTAAAATGAAAGGGGGTAAGGCAGCCGGGATTGATGGGATAAAGATAGAAATGTTAAAAGCAGGTGGGGATATAGTTTTGGAGTGGTTGGTGCAATTATTTAATAAATGTATGGAAGAAGGTAAGGTACCTAGGGATTGGCAGAGAGCATGCATAGTTCCTTTGTATAAAGGCAAAGGGGATAAAAGAGAGTGCAAAAATTATAGGGGGATAAGTCTGTTGAGTGTACCTGGTAAAGTGTATGGTAGAGTTATAATTGAAAGAATTAAGAGTAAGACGGAGAATAGGATAGCAGATGAACAAGGAGGCTTTAGGAAAGGTAGGGGGTGTGTGGACCAGGTGTTTACAGTGAAACATATAAGTGAACAGTATTTAGATAAGGCTAAAGAGGTCTTTGTGGCATTTATGGATTTGGAAAAGGCGTATGATAGGGTGGATAGGGGGGCAATGTGGCAGATGTTGCAAGTGTATGGTGTAGGAGGTAGGTTACTGAAAGCAGTGAAGAGTTTTTACGAGGATAGTGAGGCTCAAGTTAGAGTATGTAGGAAAGAGGGAAATTTTTTCCCAGTAAAAGTAGGCCTTAGACAAGGATGTGTGATGTCACCGTGGTTGTTTAATATATTTATAGATGGGGTTGTAAGAGAAGTAAATGCGAGGGTCTTGGCAAGAGGCGTGGAGTTAAAAGATAAAGAATCACACACAAAGTGGGAGTTGTCACAGCTGCTCTTTGCTGATGACACTGTGCTCTTGGGAGATTCTGAAGAGAAGTTGCAGAGATTGGTGGATGAATTTGGTAGGGTGTGCAAAAGAAGAAAATTAAAGGTGAATACAGGAAAGAGTAAGGTTATGAGGATAACAAAAAGATTAGGTGATGAAAGATTGAATATCAGATTGGAGGGAGAGAGTATGGAGGAGGTGAACGTATTCAGATATTTGGGAGTGGACGTGTCAGCAGATGGGTCTATGAAAGATGAGGTGAATCATAGAATTGATGAGGGAAAAAGAGTGAGTGGTGCACTTAGGAGTCTGTGGAGACAAAGAACTTTGTCCTTGGAGGCAAAGAGGGGAATGTATGAGAGTATAGTTTTACCAACGCTCTTATATGGGTGTGAAGCGTGGGTGATGAATGTTGCAGCGAGGAGAAGGCTGGAGGCAGTGGAGATGTCATGTCTGAGGGCAATGTGTGGTGTGAATATAATGCAGAGAATTCGTAGTTTGGAAGTTAGGAGGAGGTGCGGGATTACCAAAACTGTTGTCCAGAGGGCTGAGGAAGGGTTGTTGAGGTGGTTCGGACATGTAGAGAGAATGGAGCGAAACAGAATGACTTCAAGAGTGTATCAGTCTGTAGTGGAAGGAAGGCGGGGTAGGGGTCGGCCTAGGAAGGGTTGGAGGGAGGGGGTAAAGGAGGTTTTGTGTGCGAGGGGCTTGGACTTCCAGCAGGCATGCGTGAGCGTGTTTGATAGGAGTGAATGGAGACAAATGGTTTTTAATACTTGACGTGCTGTTGGAGTGTGAGCAAAGTAACATTTATGAAGGGATTCAGGGAAACCGGCAGGCCGGACTTGAGTCCTGGAGATGGGAAGTACAGTGCCTGCACTCTGAAGGAGGGGTGTTAATGTTGCAGTTTAAAAACTGTAGTGTAAAGCACCCTTCTGGCAAGACAGTGATGGAGTGAATGATGGTGAAAGTTTTTCTTTTTCGGGCCACCCTGCCTTGGTGGGAATCGGCCGGTGTGATAATAAAATAAAATAAATATTTTCTTCTTTAAAGTTGCCCTTCAGATAAAATGTAGAAATTTTACATATGGACAAACAAATGTTGATTAGCAAATTCATTATCTTGTTCCTAAATTAGGCTTTGATACACACTCTTCTCAGCATTTTATAACAGAGGCATGATGGAACCATTTCATAGCAGTTCACTCAAACCATTTGTTAAATTTTAAAGTCACTGAACCATGTGGTGACTTTTAACGAATAGTATTTAATAGTCAGTATACTGGTAAAAATTGTAAACAAGCAATACAAGGTGCAAAACAACCACAGGGGAGTTGAATGATAGCTCTAGGCCTTTTGTGTTGTAATCAACACATTAGGAGCTTGCAGTGTTGCAGAAAAAAAGGAGGTCCAAGCAAATGCAATGACAGGGAGCACTCTTGTAAAGGCGCTCCCTGTGATCCTGGGTTTTGCACACTGGTAAATTAATGTTATGAAAGAAAAAAATGAGAGGGTGGTAGGATGGGAATACTAGGAACAACAAGAGTAAAATGAATAAGGCAATCTGAAAGCAAGAAAAGAATATAAAAAATGAAGGTGCTTGATGTTGATATTCAGGTAAGATGATTGTTGGCAAGACAGAGATGGAGTGAGTGATAATAAGAGTGTTTCTTCTTTTTTGGGTCACCCTGCCTCAATGGGAAATGGCTGATGTGTTAAAAAAAAGATTTTGATGATGTAGAAAATCCCCAAGAGTAAGAGTTAGAGCATCTGATCCATTGCACTGGATCGGCAGGTCTCAGACAAAGACTACAAGACCTTAGCCAATATTTTTTATTGCCTTCGTGAATCAATGGTCACACGTTAAGTTATTCCAATCAAGGACCCCTCCAACACTGACTCTCATGGATTAATGCCACAACTTCAGCTGAAATCAGGAACAGTTGTGAAGAAATTGCCAGCACACATCTGTATACTATCCTTGCAGTTTTAGCACTTTCCATGAAGATAATTATAGTAATCAAGCATGACAGTTAACTGCATTACATATGCATAACATTACATATGCATAATAATAGTAATCTACCTTGACATACGTATTGCATATTTGCTCTTCCTTCATAGATTATGGCATGCATCATAAAGTTAGATGATTTCTGAATTTTTGTTTTTAAATGGTTTGATATGGGGTGAATAATGGTACTTTCAGTTCACATAGTAACATTAGAGTGCTGGAATTTAGTTTTGTGGATAAATTAGTTGATAAAAGCTTGTGTAGACATAAATTCAAAATGTATCATTTACTTGATGTGTGTAAATTTTCTCATCTCACATTTTGTAAATGACTTGTGCAGCATCTGTGCTTAATGAATTGCGAGACTTGGAGCAGCATCGACAGCAGCTACAGGAAAACATTGCCTCTGCCACATCACGAATAGAGAGTCTGCGGCAGGAGGAGAATAGAATCAAAACAGAGCTTGAAAGACTCAAGACTAGTGTTGAACAGGTAAGTACTGTGTATTATTTTCAGTCCTTTCTTTCCTAATGTTACCATTTTTTATTAGTGGACTTTTTGTTGTAGGGTGCAGTAGTTTTTCTTGCAGTTCTTATCAAAATCGTGTATTCACTGAACTGTCTACTGCAAAAATCTGTTATGTATGTTGATGGTCCCAAGGTTGACACCTGTAGCTTAGTGCCAGATCAGGACTCTTAAATTGGAAAAGAAATGTTATAGGAATGCTGAAAGAATTACATGTGGTCTGTGGCCTGGGAGCAAAAGTTCTCGCTTCACACAATGAGGGTCTGGGTTCGATTCCTGCAAAGGGTGGAAACATTGGGCACATTTCCTCACACTGGTTGTCCATGTTCACCCATCAGTAAAAATGGGTACCTGGGTGTTAGTCAACTGGTGTGGGTCGTATCCTGAGACAAAATTGACCTAATTTGCCCGAAATGCTCTGCATAACAAGTGGCTCTCTATATAGTAGTATATATTATTGTCAACTAAAATGCCGGGAACAATGGGCTAGTAACCCCTTTTCCTGTAAAGATTACTAAAAGAATAAGAAGAAGAAAATTGTCAAAGTGGGAAGTCTGAATGTGCGTGGATGTTGTGCAAATGATAAGAAAGAGATGATTGTGGATGTTATGAATGAGAAGAAGCTGGATGTCCTGGCTTTAAGTGAAACAAAGCTGAAGGGGGTGGGAGAGTTTCAGTGGAGAGGAATAAATGGGATTAGGTCAGGGGTTTCAAATATAGTTAGAGCTAAAGAAGGAGTAGCAATAATGTTGAAGGATAAGCTATGGCAGGAAAAGAGGGACTACAAATGTATTAATTCAAGGATTATGTGGAGTAAAATAAAGATTGGATGTGAAAAGTGGGTTATAGTAAGCATGTATGCACCTGGAGAAGAAAGAAGTGTAGAGGAGAGAGAGAGATTTTGGGAAATGTTGAGTGAATGCGTGGGGAGTTTTGAATCAAGTGTGAGAGTAATGGTGGTTGGGGATTTCAATGCTAAAGTGGGTAAAAATGTTATGGAGGGAGTAGTAGGTAAATTTGGGGTGCCAGGGGTAAATGTAAATGGGGAGCCTTTAATCAAGCTATGTGTAGAAAGAGATTTGGTAATAAGTAATACATATTTTATGAAAAGAGGATAAATAAATATACAAGGTATGATGTAGCACATAATGAAAGTAGTTTATTAAATTATGTATTGGTGGATAAAAGGTTGATGGGTCGGCTCCAGGATGTACATGTTTATAGAGGGGCAACTGATATATCGGATCATTATTTAGTTGTAGCTACAGTTAGAGTAAGAGGTAGGTGGGAAAAGAGGAAGGTGGCAACAACAAGTAAGAGGGAGGTGAAAGTGTATAAACTAAGGGAGGAGGAAGTTCGGGTGAGATATAAGCGACTATTGGCAGAAATGTGGGCGAGTGCAAAGATGAGTAGTGGGGGGGTTGAAGAGGGTTGGAATAGTTTTAAAAATGCAGTATTAGATTGTGGGGCAGAAGTTTGTGGTTATAGGAGGGTGGGGGCAGGAGGAAAGAGGAGTGATTGGTGGAATGATGAAGTAAAGGGTGTGATAAAAGAGAAAAAGGTAGCTTATGAGAGGTTTTTACAAAGCAGAAGTGTTATAAGAAGAGCAGAGTATATGGAGAGTAAAAGAAAGGTAAAGAGAGTGGTGAGAGAGTGCAAAAGGAGAGCAGATGATAGAGTGGGAGAGGCACTGTCAAGAAATTTTAATGAAAATAAGAAAAAATTTTGGAGTGAGTTAACCCTTTCAGGGTCCAAGGCCAAAATCTGAAGTGGTGCCCCAGTGTCCAAGAATTTTCAAAAAAAAAAAAATTGTTATTTTTTCTTATGAAATGGTAGAGAATCTTTTTGTGAATGTAATAAAACAAAAATTACGAAATTTGATGGAAAATTGACGAAATTATGCTCTCGTGAATTTTGATGTGTCAGCGATATTTACGAATCGGCGATTTTGCCGACTTTGACTCCCATTTTAGGCCAATTACCTTGTTCCAGTCGACCAAATTCTTAGCAATTTCACTAGCATTACTTCTATTCTATCGATTGAGCACAAGAAATTGCCAAGTCAACTGTTAACTACAAAATAAAGTGACCGGAAATTGGTAATTTGGCCAATTTAACACAAAGTTCAAAATATTCCAATTTCAAAATGGGGTCCAGAATAAACAATGTAGGTATTCCTGGCACTAAACTAACATTTCCTCTGTTCATTAATTATGTTTTGAGGCTTTACAAATAAATTCCATTTTAATTTTTTATTCACATAATGAATTTTTATTCACACAAAAAAAATAGAAGATTTACTGTTATGCAATATTGTAATAATTGTATAAATATCATCACCATATTTGTGAATGCATATTAGACCCACCAGCTGGCGTGTATTAGACGTGTGAGGTCGTTTGTTTACTCTTGAACATCGGCAAAAATTTAACATTTCCGCCACTTTGAGCTCAGTTTCAAGCCATTTCCAGTGCTAAAACCAATCAAAATTATCTCTACTTCTGTAATATGTCTTCCATTCTATCAAATGAGACCAAGAAATCACAAATACAACTATAAAAAAATACGAAAAAACGCTGCAAAGTCGCTGTTTTAATCGAAAATCACGGTCTCGGTTTTTTCTCTCATTATGCACAGTGTGCTGCAGGATTTGTTTTATGTGGCACACACATACCACATAGATGTATTCTCACATATCTAGGCCCAAATTTACCACTCACAGTTTATCAGAGTGAGCTGAGCTCATGACGTAGATCTAGGGTTTGGACCCTGAACATAAAGCCGTAGATCTACGGGACGGACCCTGAAAGGGTTAAACAAGTTAAGAAAGCCTAGGGAACGAGTGGATTTGTCAGTTAAAAACAGAGTAGGGGAGTTAGTAGATGGGGAGAGGGAGGTATTAGTAGATGGCGAGAATATTTTGAGGAACTTTTAAATGTTGAGGAAGAAAGAGAGGCAGTAATTTCATGCACTGGTCAGGGAGGTATACCTTCTTTTAGGAGTGAAGAAGAGCAGAATGTAAGTGTGGGGGAGGTACGTGAGGCATTACGTAGAATGAAAGGGGGTAAAGCAGCTGGAACTGATGGGATCATGACAGAAATGTTAAAAGCAGGGGGGATATAGTGTTGGAGTGGTTGGTACTTTTGTTTAATAAATGTATGAAAGAGGGGAAGGTACCTAGGGATTGGCGGAGAGCATCTATAGTCCCTTTATATAAAGGGAAAGGGGACAAAAGAGACTGTAAAAATTATAGAGGAATAAGTTTACTGAGTATACCAGGAAAAGTGTACGGTAGGGTTATAATTGAAAGAATTAGAGGTAAGACAGAATGTAGGATTGCGGATGAGCAAGGAGGTTTCAGAGTGGGTAGGGGATGTGTAGATCAAGTGTTTACATTGAAGCATATATGTGAACAGTATTTAGATAAAGGTAGGGAAGTTTTTATTGCATTTATGGATTTAGAAATGGCATATGATAGAGTGGATAGAGGAGCAATGTGGCAGATGTTGCAAGTATATGGAATAGGTGGTAAGTTATTAAATGCTGTAAAGAGTTTTTATGAGGATAGCGAGGCTCAGGTTAGGGTGTGTAGAAGAGAGGGAGACTACTTCCCGGTAAAAGTAGGTCTTAGACAGGGATGTATAATGTCACCATGGTTGTTTAATATATTTATAGATGGGGTTGTAAAGGAAGTAAATGCTAGGGTGTTCGGGAGAGGGGTGGGATTAAATTTTGGGGAATCAAATTCAAAATGGGAATTGACACAGTTACTTTTTGCTGATGATACTGTGCTTATGGGAGATTCTAAAGAAAAATTGCAAAGGTTAGTAGATGAGTTTGGGAATGTGTGTAAAGGTAGAAAGTTGAAAGTGAACATAGAAAAGAGTAAGGTGATGAGGGTATCAAATGATTTAGATAAAGAAAAATTGGATATCAAATTGGGGAGGAGGAGTATGGAAGAAGTGAATGTTTTCAGATACTTGGGAGTTGACGTGTCGGCGGATGGATTTACGAAGGATGAGGTTAATCATAGAATTGATGAGGTAAAAAAGGTGAGTGGTGCGTTGAGGTATATGTGGAGTCAAAAAAACGTTATCTATGGAGGCAAAGAAGGGAATGTATGAAAGTATAGTAGTACCAACACTCTTATATGGGTGTGAAGCTTGGGTGGTAAATGCAGCAGCGAGGAGACGGTTGGAGGCAGTGGAGATGTCCTGTTTAAGGGCAATGTGTGGTGTAAATATTATGCAGAAAATTCGGAGTGTGGAAATTAGGAAAAGGTGTGGAGTTAATAAAAGTATTAGTCAGAGGGCAGAAGAGGGGTTGTTGAGGTGGTTTGGTCATTTAGAGAGAATGGATCAAAGTAGAATGACATGGAAAGCATATAAATCTATAGGGGAAGGAAGGCGAGGTAGGGGTCGTCCTCGAAAGGGTTGGAGAGAGGGGGTAAAGGAGGTTTTGTGGGCAAGGGGCTTGGACTTCCAGCAAGCATGTGCGTGAGCGTGTTATATAGGAGTGAATGGAGACGAATGGTACTTGGGACCTGACGATCTGTTGGAGTGTGAGCAGGGTAATATTTAGTGAAGGGATTCGGGGAAACCGGTTATTTTCATATAGTCGGACTTGAGTCCTGGAAATGGGAAGTACAATGCCTGCACTTTAAAGGAGGGGTTTGGGATATTGGCAGTTTGGAGGGATATGTTGTGTATCTTTATATGTGTATGCTTCTAAACTGTTGTATTCTGAGCACCTCTGCAAAAACAGTGATAATGTGCGAGTGTGGTGAAAGTGTTGAATGATGATGAAAGTATTTTCTTTTTGGGGATTTTCTTTCTTTTTTGGGTCACCCTGCCTCAGTGGGAGACGGCCGACTTGTTGAAAAAAAAAAAAATATTGTAACCACGAACGAGTGGTATTGATCAATTACAACACTGCGCTAGCCAAGGATTCGAATCCTTGGCTAGCGCAGTGTTGTTATTGATCAATACCACTCGTTCGTGGTTACAATAATATATAAATACTGCTCATGAGGCTAGTATACCAAACAGGGATGAGAATGAAATTAGCTTAGAAGCTCCCACACCTCCGTATTCCCTCGGATGGCGGCCCAACAGCTAGTTGTGTGCTGGCTGCGCCATTCTTGTAGGGTTGGGTGGTCATAAGATAAGATAAGATAAGATTTCGTTTGGATTTTTAACCCCAGAGGGTTAGCCACCCAGGATAACCCAAGAAAGTCAGTGCGTCATCGAGGACTGTCTAACTTATTTCCATTGGGGTCCTTAATCTTGTCCCCCAGGATGCGACCCACACCAGTCGACTAACACCCAGGTACCTATTTGCTGCTAGGTGAACAGGACAACAGGTGTAAGGAAACGTGTCGAAATGTTTCCACCCGCCGGGAATCGAACCCGGGCCCTCCATGTGTGAAGCGGGAGCTTTAGCCACCAGGCCACCGGGCCACCTATGGTTTAAAGCATCGTGTGGTTCTCGCTTGCCATGAGGCAGGCCAGTACAACATGGGTTCAAATCCTTGGCTAGCGCAGTGTTGTTATAGTAGTACATGTATGTCATTGATGTCAGCTAGGCCTGTATACCTTGTAGAAATAAAGATATATTATTATTATTATTATTATTATTATTATAGGAAATTCACAGGAAAGTAAAGATAAGAGTGTTCTAAATGTAAGTAGATGTTTGTAAGATTTACTTGTCAATTTACCTGTTCATGAGGCAGAATAAAATGACAAGCAATTCTGCTAGAGTGCAAAACATTTAACAGGTTTTTGTTTCACACTTATATGTCAAGACAGTCACACAAATGTGAAACGGAAACCTGTTAACCCTTTAACTGTTTCCCATATACTGTACATACATTTATGAGGCCAGAGGCACTTACGTATACAGTGGTACCTTGACTTACGAGTGCCCCAACTTACGAGTTTTCCAAGTTATGAGCCGTCGCTTGGTTGATTATTTGCTTAGAGTTGCAAGTCAAAATCCGAGTTACCAGCAAGTTTCAGATACACTGCCACTCACAGGAGATACCAAGGAAATATCAATAACCAATGTGTAACATCCTTTAAATTTTGATACCACTGGTAAAGTCATCCTGCCAGAATGTTCTATAACATATGTCCTAAGTAAAGAGAAACAATTCTGGAACATGTGTAATACATGTTTGGCAAGCTGGCTGGCCGGTGGCTGGCTGATTTGCTTTGGCTGTCTCTATCTCCTTCTGTCTGTCTGTCTCTGTCTATCTCTGTCTATCTATTTCTGTCTATCTCTGTTTTTGTCTGTCTCTGTCTATCTCCGTCTCTGTCTCACAGGTGCACATAAATACAGTTATACATAGTGTAAATTACCTAGGTTAACCCAAAAAATCCAGACAAAATGCTATACTATGCCTGTAGATATTATGCCTTATTAGCATGACTGGAAAGTAATACACATTTTTAGACAGGAAGTGGCCTGAAATAGGTCTCAAAGTGGTGGAAATATTTGATTTTTTTTTTTTTTTTGGGGGGGGGGGCCTGTTTTATGAGTTTTTATTAGGTCTGCTTCAATTATTGTGATGCCCTTATCCTTATTAACCAAGAATCAAGGTAAAGCTACAGTTTTTTGTGTGATGGTGGAGAGGCTTGGGATGTGATAAATGAAGAGAGGAAAGGTTGTTTTAATGACTGGAATGTCTACAGTGTTTTATTTTGGACTGTGTTTTTAAATGAGAATTTATTGAATTTTGTGTAAAATTAGCCAAATTACTGAATTCTTGATGCTTTATATGGTAGTTCTCATAGTTTAATGGGGGTTTCTTCTGCTCAGTTGATAGAATGAAATTCGTACTAGTAAAACGACCAGAAGTTTTGTCGGATTTTTGTAAGAGCAGTAGAAGTGGATCCTTTAAAATCCTTTCCTGTATTTCTAAAATATTTTCTGTTTTTAATTCTAATATTAAGCATAAGAATTATCACTCTGTTGCATTTTAGCATTCAGTATGTTTAGTATTTTATTTTATTTTTTTTCAGGCTCTTCTTAGTCAGCGTGAAGTATTTGAAAAGAATATGCCACAGATCGTTGCCCCACGGCGAATCACTGCCACTCATAAGGACAACATTCATCTACCTTTACCAAGCCCTCAGAGCATTTATCAATGTCGTATGCACAACTGCTTTGATTATTCAAGATGCTCTCTACTTTCAAATTTTCCGGTGTATTACTATGATGTTGATCAATACAGACTTGCATCTAATGATTTGGAAGCATTTGTAAAAATTACAGTGAAACAAGCATTAGGCTACAATGCTCAAGTTACTTCTGACCCAAATGAAGCCTGCATTTTTATTGTTTTAATGGGGGAGAGTGTTGGCTCATCTGTTGATAAAGTTAACTTAGAAGAGAATCTTCATAGTTTGCCTTACTGGAATGGGGATGGCCGTAACCACGTCCTTCTCAATCTCGGAAGGACATTTTACAGTAAAAATATTTTTGAAGGTGTCAACATTGCTCGAGCAATAACAGTTCAGTCTCACTTTTATTCTCATCAATATCGACCTGGGTTTGATCTGGTGACCCCTCCACTTCTTGGCCTTCCTGGTGGTGACCTTTGGCAAAACCTTCCCCCACTTGTGCCTGCAAAGAGGAAATATCTATTAGCATTTCAAGGAGAATTACCACGGCTAAGAAATTATTTGGATAAAGAAGAACACCCTCTGTCCAACAATCCTGAAATAAGAGAAGAAGTTGCAGTTGTTGAAGAGTTAATGCAGCTTGAGCATACTCACACAGATGACCACTTTATGTTACAATTTACTTGCCAAGGAAGTGGGGGATATGGAGACTTAGAGGAATGGCAAATGTGTGAAACTGAAAGCATGCGCACCCAGGTCCTTCGGGATTCCACATTTTCTTTAGTAATGGCACCTCTGTCATCTTCTGAAGTTACTACTATCACCTTACAGGCACGAATTTATGAAGCCATTAAATATGGAGCCATTCCTGTTATTCTGGGCAATCACATTGAGCTACCTCTAAGTGAAACCATTGATTGGCACAAATTAGCCCTTGTTTTGCCAAAAGCTCGTGTTACAGAGCTCCATTTTCTACTTCGGTCAGTGTCAGATGGGGACATTCTTTTCATGCGTCGTCAGGGTCGTCTGGTTTGGGAGCGATTCTTGGGGTCAACTCAGGTTTTAGTTGACTCTATTTTAGCAACACTGAGACAGAGACTCAATATTCCACCACTTTCAGCAGCTGAAGAACCTTCAGTCAGTGTCTTTAATGACTCTTTTGTGGTAAGTTAATTTAGATTTTTTTATTATATGAAATACCATATCTTTTTATGATGCTATGTCATTTCAAGAAGAATTCAAGTAAAATTTATTTAAAAAATAAGCCGTATCTGCTGTATGTCTTTGTTTACAGTGTATGTTTAATATACACAGCCTTTAGACAGTTCTTCAGTATTTATCTATAACTCACTCTGTCTCTTATAGCCTCTGAAAACTGATGCCAACATACCAGATCCTGACACAGATGAAAACCTTGGACCTATTGAGCCTCCATTTCCATCTACCGTTTTCACTCGTAACTACACCACCTCACTGTTGAACGGATATGAGATCTGGAATATTTGGGGTGACCCCTTCAACCTTTACCCTAATCTTCCTACAAATCCAATATTACCAACAGAAGCCAAATTCTCGGGCTCCAAGCTTGGATTTCGTCCAATCAATGGAGGTTCTGGAGGGTCTGGAAAGGAATTCAGCGAGAGTCTTGGTGGAAACTTACCCAAGGAGCAGTTTACAATTGTAATGTTGACATATGAAAGAGAACAGGTATGACTAATGGCATAGGAATTTAGGTAAACTTTACAGTTGACAAACTTTAATAAACAAATTTTGCATTAAAGTTCCCAAACTGTTTATTAAATGCTCTGTATATACTTGCTTTATAAGGCCTGTTTACCTAGGAAGGCACTACTGCCTTTTTGATATGCAAATGAAAATAATAGTCCATTTACTGTATTTCTCAGCACACTTGACAAGATTTTTTTTTCTTTTTTTTCTTTCTATTTCTTGAACATTGAGGTAGCAGATAAATTTTAATGACTTCAGCTTATCTTTAAATTCTCTCTTTCCTCTTCTTTTTCTTTATTCTGTAATTTTTCAATTCACAGCTTTTCTTTCTCAACCCATCTCTAAGTCTTGCCTTTATGCTGTCTATGGTTTCTTAGTTGACACTGATCTGCTACATCAGCTGTTAACTTCTTCCCCCTCCCTTCTCTGCTGACATACTACCAGTGATATCTTCACCGTTTCTCTCTACTATTTCTCATCTGCCAAGTAGCACTGAATGCCTCTTATTGATTTATTGCTTTTCTTGAATAATATAATAAATTTTATTATTATTATTATCACACTGGCCGATTCCCACCAAGGCAGAGTGGCCCGAAAAAGAAAAACTTTCACCATCATTCACTCCATCACTTTCTTGCCAGAAGGGTGCTTTACACTACAGTTTTTAAACTGCAGCATTAACACCCCTCCTTCAGAGTGCAGGCACTGTACTTCCCATCTCCAGGACTCAAGTCCGGCCTGCCGGTTTCCCTGAACCCCTTCATAAATGTTACTTTGCTCACACTCCAACAGCATGTCAAGTATTAAAAACCATTTGTCTCCATTCACTCCTATCAAACACGCTCACACATGCCTGCTGGAAGTCCAAGCCCCTCGCACACAAAACCACCTTTACCCCCTCCCTCCAACCTTTCCTAGGCCGACCCCTACCCCGCCTTCCTTCCACTACAGACTGATACACTCTTGAAGTCACTCTGTTTCGCTCCATTCTTTCTACATGTCCGAACCACCTCAACAACACTTCCTCAGCCCTCTGGACAACAGTTTTGGTAATCCCGCACCTCCTCCTAACTCCAAACTACGAATTCTCTGCATTATATTCACACCACACATTGCCCTCAGACATGACATCTCCACTGCCTCCAGCCTTCTCCTCGCTGCAACATTCATCACCCATGCTTCACACCCATATAGGAGCGTTGGTAAAACTATACTCTCATACATTCCCCTCTTTGCCTCCAAGGACAAAGTTCTTTGTCTCCACAGACTCCTAAGTGCACCACTCACCCTTTTCCCCTCATCAATTCTATGATTCACCTCATCTTTCATAGACCCATCCGCTGACACGTCCACTCCCAAATATATGAATACATTCACCTCCTCCATGCTCTCTCCCTCCAATCTGATATCCAATCTTTCATCACCTAATCTTTTTGTTAACCTCATAACCTTACTCTTTCCTGTATTCACTTTTAATTTTCTTCTTTTACATACCCTACCAAATTCATCCACCAATCTCTGCAACTTCTCTTCAGAATCTTCCAAGAGCACAGTGTCATCAGCAAAGAGCAACTGTGACAACTCCCACTTTATGTGTGATTCTTTATCTTTTAACTCCATGCCTCTTGCCAAGACCCTCGCATTTACTTCTCTTACAACCCCATCTATAAATATATTAAACAACCACAGTGACATCACACATCCTTGTCTAAGGCCTACTTTTACTGGGAAATAATTTCCCTCTTTCCTACATACTCTAACTTGAGCCTCACTATCCTCGTAAAAACTCTTCACTGCTTTCAGTAACCTACCTCCTATAATAAATAGCCTTACTAATTCTCTGGGAAAACAGGTTAGAATTCTTTCCTCTAGGTATGTGTAGTGTAGAAAGTGAGTAACTTGTGTGGTGCAAGCAGCTGATTGATATTTTTTCATCATATAATAACCACACCAAGGAAGAAGGAAATGTTGATCTTGAGCTGTTCAAATGAGTGTGGAAGCAGTAAAGTTGTTCACAAATTATTGATTGTTGATGTTAAGAATAACAAGAAGCTAGATGTCTTAACACACAACAAAATACAAAGGGTTGGGAGAGTTTGAATGAGAAGTTTTATATTGTAGTAAAAATAAAAAAATCCAGCATGTTTCACATGAATAATACTGAGGATGTCTTTAATTACTATGGCAATTTTTTATTCTATGTAATACCAAATTAAAGTTTAAGAAGTATAACAATGTTCAAAGTGGTCATAATACTGTAGTAATATGGTAATGTGTTGCATATTGAATTTATTGCATATCAATTGAAAGTACTAGAGAAGTTTATAAGATTTACCTGCTATCTTGCATGTTTGAGACATTGAGTAAGGACCAGTAATCCTGCACTCTAAAGCTGCCAACAGGCTTATATTTCACTGTCACGTGGAAAGGGAATTAGGGGAAATCATCTAGCTGGACTTAAGTTTTAGAAGTGGGAAGTACAATCCTTCAACTTCAAAAGTCAACTGGGAATATTGTAGTTTGGGGAGCCATTATTTGAACATGATGTCTGTGATCTTCTGGAAAGCTAGCCAAAGAGGAAGTGATGGTATACCTGTGACATAGCAGTGACCAGTTTTGAGGGCTGTTTTATCCTGCAGCCTGACCTGAAGCCAGGCTTCCCTGTTGACTGCTTGATCAACCAGGTTATTGCTACCAGCACCTTGCAGACTACTTAGCCTGCAAGTTGGTTGGAAAGCCATTATATTTAAAACATACAGTCTGTACAGTATATATATTTTTTTTAAATTTGACAGGAATATTTAGTGTGAAAATTGAGATACCGTAGGGCCCCAACTTACAGTAATGTGAATTACAGCAAGATAATCCATGGACACCTACAGACGCCCCAAAAAATGATGGAATACTGACAAAATAATTATTTTATGAATGATAACCTGAGTTATAAACATGTATGATAAATAACATTTCTTTATACTATCACATTTTGTAGGATAATTGAGTCAGGGTTACAAACAACTTGTTTGTATTTCGAAACACTGGAATGCAATTCATTTATGTGTTGGTGCCCTACTGTATATTTTCAGTTAATTCTTTATTTTTAAGGTATTGCTGAATTCTCTGGCTCGCCTGTATGGCTTGCCTTATCTAAACAAGGTGATTGTTGTATGGAATTCACCAAAGCCCCCACCAGAGGACTTGCGGTGGCCTGATATTAAGGTCCCAATCCAGGTCAGTATCTCACCGGATTTTAAGGAAATACTGTTAAAGCACATCACTGAAGAAATTTAATGAACTGAATCTTTGGTTTATTATCTGATGTTCTGCAATAATAATAATAATAATAAATGTTGAATTTCCATGAAGATACACCTGTGTTACAAAGATTGATTTACATTCGTTGTTTCTTCCGTCAGTATTTTGTAATGCTTTTAGAGCAAATTTCAACTAGGAGTAATACTATTAGAGCATAAAACCTCTGGTTATGGAGATCATTTTGGGCAGATTAAAACTAGAACTTTAAGCTGCTTGATATTGAGTAATTTAAAGTCAGATTACTGTAATTACTGCAGTTCAGTTTTGTCCTGAATACATCATGCTAGTTATTTAATAAAGATGACATTCATTATCTTATTTTCTCAATACTGTGCTGTACAGTACAGTACATTATAATTTTTTTTTTTTTAACAAGTCGGCCGTCTCCCACCAAGGCAGGGTGACCCAAAAAGAAAGAAAATCCCAAAAAAGAAAATACTTTCATCATCATTCAATACTTTCACCTCACTCATACATAATCACTGTCTTTGCAGAGGCGCTCAGATACGACAGTTTAGAAGTCCCTCCAAACTGTCAATATCCCAGACCCCTCCTTTAAAGTGCAGGCATTGTACTTCCCATTTCCAGGAGTCAAGTGCGGCTAAATCTATAATAACCGGTTTCCCTGAATCCCTTCACTAAATATTACCCTGCTCACACTCCAACAGCTCGTCAAGTCCCAAAAATCATTCGTCTCCATTTACTCCTATCTAACACGCTCACACACGCTTGCTGGAAGTCCAAGCCCCTCGTCCACAAAACCTTCTTTACCCCCTCCAAACTCGTCTACTAACCTTTGCAACTTTTCTTTAGAATCTCCCATAAGCATAGTATCATCAGCAAAAAGTAACTGTGTCAACTCCCATTTTGTACTTGATTCCCCATAATTTAATCCAATTCCTCTCCCCAACACCCTAGCATTTATTTCTTTTAAAACCCCATCTATAAATATACAGTGGACCCTCGACCAACGATGGCATCGATTAACGATAAATCCGACTAGCGATACATTTTAACGCAAAATTTTTGCCTCGACTAGCGCTAAAAAACTCGACCAACACTATTCGTTCCGTCTGAGACGCGTCCACTTCTGGCCAGTGTTTACAAGCCAGCCAGCCACCGCGGTCGCTTCCAAGCATACAATCGGAACATTTCATATTATCATAGCCTTTTTAGTGATTGCACCTGCAAAATAAGTCACCATGGGCCCCAAGAAAGCTTCTAGTGCCAACCCTACAGCAAAAAGGGTGAGAATTACTATGGATATGAAGAAAGAGATCATTGCTAAGTATGAAAGTGGAGTGCATGTCTCCGAGCTGGCCAGGTTGTACACAAAACCCCAATCAACAATCGCTACTATTGTGGCCAAGAAAACGGCAATCAAGGAAGCTGTTCTTGCCAAAGGTGCAACTATGTTTTCGAAACTGAGATCGCAAGTACTCGAAGATGTTGAGAGACTGTTATTGGTGTGGATAAACGAAAAACAGATAGCAGGAGATAGCATCTCTCAAGCGATCATATGTGAAAAGGCTAGGAAGTTGCATGACGATTTAATTAAAAAAATGCCAGCATGTGAAAAGGCTAGGAAGTTGCATGACAATTTAATTAAAAAAATGCCAGCAACTAGTGGTGATGTGAGTGAATTTAAGGCCAGCAAAGGTTGGTTTGAGAGATTTAAAGGGAAGGGAAGTAACCCTGGAAAAGGACTTGCCACCTCAAGTCCTAATGGAAGGGGATTCCCCTTCTAAACTCTAAGACCATCAACACTCTTCCCTCCTCCCATCTCATCAATCATCACCAGATCTTCAATAAAGGTAAGTGTCATGTAACTGTGCATGTCTTCTTCAGTTTGTGTGTATTAAAATTAATATTTCATGTGGTAAAAACAATTTTTTTTTCATACTTTGGGGTGTCCTACACGGATTAATTTGATTTCCATTATTTCTTATGGGGAAAATTAACTTGACTAACGATAATTTTGACTAACGATGAGCTCTCAGGAACGGATTAATAGCGTTAGTCGAGGGTCCACTGTATTAAACAACCATGGTGACATTACACATCCCTGTCTGGAAAGTAATCTCCCTCTCTCCTACACACCCTAACCTGAGCCTCACTATCCTTATAAAAGCTCTTTACAGCATTTAGTAACTTACTACCTATTCCATACACTTGCAACATCTGCCACATTGCTCCCCTATCCACTCTATCATGTGCCTTTTCTAAATCCATAAATGCAATGAAAACTTCCCTACCTTTATCTAAATACTGTTCACATATATGCTTCAATGTAAACACTTGATCTACACATCCCTACCCACTCTAAAACCTCCTTGCTCATCTGCAATCCTACTCTTTGTCTTATCTCTAATTCTTTCAATAATAACCCTACCATACACTTTACCTGGTATACTCAGTAAACTTCTTCTTCATTCTTTCAACAAACCGGCCGTATCCCACCAAGGCAGGGTGGCCCAAAAAGAAAAACAAAAGTTTATCTTTTCAAATTTAGTAATTTATACAGAAGGGGTTACTAGCCCCTTGCTCCTGGCATTTTAGTCACCTCTTACAACACACATGGCTTACGGAGGAAGAATTCTGTTCCACTTCCTCATGGAGACAAGAGGAAATAAACAAGAACAAGAACTAGAAAGAAAATAGCAGAAAACCCAGAGGGGTGTGTATATATATGCTTGTACATGTATGTATAGTGTGACCTAAATGTACGTAGAAGTAGCAAGACGTACCTGAAATCTTGCATGTTCATGAGACAGAAAAAAGGACACCAGAAATCCTACCATCATGTAAAACAATTACAGGCTTTTGTTTTACACTCACTTGGCAGGACGGTAGTACCTCCCTGGGCGGTTGTTGTCTACCAACCTTCTACCTATGACTCAGTAAACTTATTCCCCTATAATTTTTACAATCTCTTTTGTCCCCCTTCCCTTTATATAAAGGAACTATACACACACTCTGCCAATCCCTAGGTACCTTCCCCTCCTTCATACATTTCTTAAACAAAAATACCAACCACTCCGACACAATATCCCCTCCCTTGCTTTTAATATTTCTGTCATGACCCTGTCAGTTCCTGCTGCTTTACCTCCTTGCATTCTATGTAATGCCTCACGCACTTTCCCCACACTCACATCCTGCTGTTCTTCACTCCTAAAAAGATGTTATACCTCCCTGACCAGTGCACGAAATTACCACCTCCATTTCATCATCGACATTTAAAAGTTCCTCAAAATATTCCCGCCATCTCCCCATCTACTAACTCCCCTACTCTGTTTTTAACTGACAAATCCATTCGTTCCCTAGGCTTTCTTAACTTGTTTATCTCACTCCAAAATTTTTTCTTATTTTCAGCAAAACTTCTTGCCTCTCCCACTCTTTCATCTGCTCTTCTTTTGCACTCTCTCAGACCTGACGAGCTGTTGAAGTGTGAGCAAGGTAATATTTTGTGAAGGGATTCAGGGAAACTGGTTAGCCGGACTTGAGTCTTGGAGGTGGGAAGTGCAATGCCTGCACTTTAACCCTTAAACTGTCTTAACACAGATCTACGTTTGCACGCATAGCACTCCAAATGTAGATTGTTTTATTTTTCATTCCTTCAAATTTGGCACAGTAGGCTTGAGTTGCCTAGACATGAATGGATGGGTCTGTGCACTCAATGTGTGCACTATTAAAAAAATCTGGGAGCATTAGTACCTTGTGGGAGCATCAGTTCAATTGAGCGCCAGCTAGAGCAAATTGCATGGCAAACACCAGGGATTCACTGATGCCATGTCGCATTAACACTCCCATTTTAAGAGGAAAGTAAAAATAGGTTAGATAAATACATGAGTGAGTGTGGGTGGGTGTGAGTTGGACCTGACTAGCTTGTGGTACTAGGTCTGATGTCATGCTCCTTCCTTCAGTGGATGTGACCTAACTTGGTGGGTCAATGGTCTAAGCTGGGGGGGGGGGACATGTACCTGCCTTGCATGGGCCAGCAGGCCTGCTGCAGTGTTCCTTTCTTATGTTCTTGTGTATTTGGCAGGCTGGCCGGCTGACTTGCTTTGGCTGTCTCTCTGTCTATATATTTATCTGTCTATCTATATCTCTGTCTCACATGTACACATAAGTACAGTTATTATACATAGTGTAAATTACCTAGGATAATCCAAAAAATTCAGGCAAAGATAGACAGATAGATAGATAGACAGACAGAAAGACAGAAACATGTGTGTGTATGTATCAGTGAAAACAAACAAAGCCAGGGTTCCCCGAGCACCCATTTATCAAATGTCACCGAGCTAATAACAGATGTGGAAATTAAATCACCTGCATGTACCTCAACATTACATTCATACAAGTAATCTCATTGGGAGGCGACAACCATATATTGTTTACAGTAGTTACCCCATGTAGACGTGTGAGAAAACTTAAGTCACCTATGGTCGCTGCAAGTGACCCCTTCGACCTCACAAATCTTATCCACATCCAACCTAGACCAGTACCATAGATTAAGATTGGATAACACCAATAGGCATGGCGTTACAAATAAGTTGTGGACTGTATGTATAAATTGGACCGATTAGAAAAGGTGGGAAGGGGTTACATGTGAACATAACGAGACTGCCACTTACCAGATTTTCTCTGGTGGTCACTTGATGTAGCTGGATCACCCACAACTTATCATTATAACATACCTAACTGGCCAGTATCAGTTTGCTATAAATAGAAAGGTTACTTAACTGTGGGTGGTTGATGCTCCTTATTTCCTCCATACACCATCTCATTTCGATGTCCTGCTACACCGATACAGTTCTTATTCCAGCAGGACGAGGTATCCGTTGGCTTGCTCCGATTTAGGAGCCGTGACTCTGTAAAACCTCCATGGACCAGGATCACAAGGTTAACATGTGCTCACTCACTCGGGGAATGGCGGCTCATATCACTTCAACCATTCCTTAACTTAGTGTTATTATCACTGATTTCACTACATTTCACAAGACAACTTAACGTCTCATGAGTTTTACACACATTAGAGGTCGCTCCATTAAGATCTGAGCTCGATGAGCGTCGATTAAATAGTCTGGTAATCTTCCCCCTGAACACTCGTCATGACGTGCCCTATCGGACCCACTATTTACTAATTTTACCACCTGGTTATAGTGGTCCCGAAAATTACGTTCCTTCACTCTTCATTAGGAACAGTTACAACACTTCCTATTATGAAGTGGGACCACTAATCACATTTTGACCGTCAGAACTGCCAATTTCCTGGTTCCATGTTAACTAGCCCAGTCTCCCAGGTCTATATCCCCAACGAGACTCCCGATGCCCCATCTTGACCTCCCCTCTGCCCATCGGCGCAGGTGCAGAGGTTCCCTGTTGGTTCTCTTCCATTTTCAAATACATTTTTTGTCCAACATGAACACATTAAACACCTATTAGGCACTATAGCTTCGGAAAATTAAATATTTTCCACAACAGATGTCATAACACCATTCTTCAAGGAGTGTGATACACATATACTCCAGGCAGGCAGAAAGATAAGCAGAGACAGACAGACAGACAGGCAGGCAGGCAGATAGATAGGCAGACAGACAGACAGATAAATAGACAGAGAGACAAGATATGTTTGCGTGTAAGTGATAACAAATACAGCGAAGGTTAGCTGGAGCTGTGGGCATTTATCAAATGTCACTGGGCTATCAACAGTATAGGGATGCCTTTCATAACAACATGCTTCAAGGTATACACCAGAGTATCTAAAACATTGCTGGGACCTATAAATACTTTGTATATAGTATTTCTAGACAATAGTAAATAACCCAAGCAGGTGTAAATGTTCACCTGTCAATGTGATTGTGACTATTTGAGCACTATTTCAGTACCTAATATTAGTGTCAGAACAAAGATTGGCTATGAAATTACAAGAACTATTATAAATTGTAATTATCAGAACAAAAAAATTATGTAAATTAAAATAAAAACGAGAAAAAAAAGGTATATCGGCAACACTTCTGCAAGCGGCAGGAGTTGATGTTGCCGACAGGTGAGCATCCAGAGCCAACTTCACGGTCTTATATCTTGGTAAGTACTGACTAAACATTTTTTTTAATCCTATAGCATGTAGATAAATATGCTCTTCATTTTAAAAGAAAAAAGCTATTTTTATTATTTTTCAAAATACAGTGGACCCCCGGTTAACGATATTTTTTCATTCCAGAAGTATGTTCAGGTGCCAGTACAGACCGAATTTGTTCCCATAAGGAATATTGTGAATTAGATTAGTCCATTTCAGACCCCCAAACATACACGTACAAACGCACTTACATAAATACACTTACATAATTGGTCGCATTGGGAGGTGATCGTTAAGCGGGGGTCCACTGTATTTGGAGTGCCACGTGAGTGAATGTAGATCTACGTTTGGACAGTTTAACCCTTAAACTGTCCAAACGTAGATCTACATTCACGTGCGTAGTGCTCCGACCTTTATTTTCCACATTTGAAAGCATGTAAAAAAAACAGATCTACGTTCGGAGCCCCCTGCATGTGAAAGTAGATCTACGTTTGGACAGTTTAAGGGTTAAAGGAGGGGTTTGGGATATTGACTGTTTGGAATGACATCTGTACTGTCATATCTGAGTGCCTCTGCAAAGACAGTGATTATGTATGAATGATGGTGAAAGCATTTCTTTTTTGGGTCACCCTGCTCAGTGGGAGACGGGCAACATGTTAAAAAAACTAGTACTTATTTTCTAACTTTAAACAATAAAATTAAATTAGTAATTATTTTTAACCATTTCAGAGAATTTTTTTTTATAGAGAAGTGGGAGGGATGTTGATGGTCATTTTGTGATTGCAGGTGATAAGAGCAGAGCGTAACAGCCTTAACAACCGTTTCCTACCTTATTCAGAAATAGAGACAGAAGCTGTGCTGTCTGTGGACGATGATGCTCACTTGCGCCATGACGAGATTGTGTTTGGGTTTAGGTCAGTATGTATATAATTCATTTTAGTAAGCTGTTATTTTTTTTTTTTTTTGTGTGCAAGAATGATGCAGTACTGTAATTTCATTTGTTATAATATTTAAATATCTCTTTGACTTGTATTGAGCTTAAAATGTTTTTTGTACTTGTAGTTACCACTAGTTGTTTTAATTATTGCTGCTGTCCTTTAGCACACACACTTCATGAATGCTTATTGCCCTTGCAGTCTTAAGTTAGGCTTAAGCTTGCTCAAAATGCTCTGCATAACTATGAATTTTCAACATGCACTAAAGTGTCACCCATTTCTGTATAAACAATATGTCATGTTGAAATAAACTTATTGGTATTTGTAGTTGGTTGAAATAATTAGGGAAGATTATTATTATTATTATAATCAAGGGGGAAGCGCTAAACCCGGAAGATTATACAGCATTAGGGAAGATTCTCCATATGTACAAGCTTCAAGGTGTCAAAAATGTACAGTATATGTTATATCTTTTTTAAATCTTGTAAATGATAGGTTATTGATAATTAAGTGTCACTTTTAAGAGTATGGAGAGAAGAGAGAGACCGAATTGTGGGGTTCCCTGGTCGATATCATGCGTGGGACTTGAACTATGGTGGTTGGCTCTACAACTCCAACTACTCCTGTGAACTCTCCATGGTATTAACAGGTAAAAGTTATTCTGGGTTTACTGGAAATTTTGTTTAAGGTTTTATATTCATTATATATAAATTTTGTAATCCTGAAGATGTTTAAATTTTGCTATCTTTTGAAAGTATTGAAGGGTATACCGTATTTTATGGTCTACTGTATTTCATGGTGAACAAGACTCTGGTGTCCAGGATGCCCCCCAATTCTGATTGGCTAAGTTTTGAAAAAAAAAATGTGTAAATGGTACTTTGGCCTCCAAGATGCTGGGTAAATTTTCAAGACTTATTTTGGGAGAAAAATAGCATCTTTGATGCCATAAAATACAGTAGTTGACAGACTGGTTATCATTCTGGTACACAATAATAGTCACAAGTTCATTTCCTGTTGTGAGACCATCCACCAGCATCCACTCATCCTTCATGTAAATGGAGAGACTACAGTACTGCAGCTCATTATTTTACACATTTTCCAGTGCCCTGATATGCTTAATAAATGTCCCAATTACCACATGTATATTTTTCTTACATACTGTAGAATTTGATGGTATGAACTATGGTAATGGTTTAATAAGACATGTGAACAAACACTAAAACATATTCTAATAAACATGTCCTGTGTTTACCCATGAGTCTTTTAAAATCATAGGATTTGATATTTTTATATCTTTTTTTTTATTGTACCTATACTTTCTTTATTGTAGGTGCTGCCTTTTTTCACAAATATTATGCCAGCATGTATTCTCATGTGATGCCACAAGCCATACGAGACAAAGTGGATGAATATGTGAATTGTGAAGACATTGCCATGAACTTTCTAGTCTCACATATAACAAGAAAACCACCTGTCAAGGTAAGAGTGCTCAAAGATGTCATCTGATTTTTTTTTGCTTTTATTTTTTGTTTTTTGCCTCAATGAACATTTTTCACCGACTTAAGGTGACATAAAAGAGGAAAAACATTCACTGTCATCACACTGTATGGTGTCTGCATGGTGCTACACCATGTAATATCCACATGGTGTCATATCATGTAATATCTACACAATGGTGTAGCACCATGTAATATCTACATGGTGCTACACCATGTAGATATTATATGGTACCACACCATGTAGATATTACATGGTGCTACACTATGTAGATATTATGTGGTGCTACACCATGTAATATTGACATGGTGCCACACCATATAATATCCACAAGGTGCTACACCACATGATGCTCATATAGTGCCACACTATGTGATACCCACATAGTGCCACACTATGCAATGCCCACATAGTGCTAAACCACATGGTACTCATATAGTGCCAAGATGGTGTATACCATAGTGCCACACTACTTGATACCCACTTGGTAACACACCAACAGGATTCCAGGCCAATGTGTTGACTTAGTTTGCAACCTTCCTATGACATGACCTGATCTGATAGCTGCTTAAATGTCCAAACCAGTGACCCAACTAGAGGAATTGGATCCAAGTACAATTTTTTTGTTTTTTTAAACTCAGAGGATTAAAAAGGAAATAGTCGGTGACCATTCCAAAACGGGCTTAGAAACAGCAGTCTGGTTAGAAGATTGGACTAGGGGGACTTGCCTTGAAGCTGGGTCATTATTATTTTTATTTGGGGTGGCATTAAGGAGGTGCTAATAAAGACTATGGGGGTTGAACCCCCCTCTTGCCTTCCCTTGGAGCTGCCACTAGAAATAGGGGGTACTACAGTGGTACCTTGACTTACGAGTGGCCCAACTTACGAGTTTCCAGAGTTATGAGCCATTGCTCGGTCGATTTTTTACTTTGAGTTGCGAGCCAGAGTCCGAGTTATGATAAAAAAAAAATATTTACTTAAAATGACATTTGGCAAGAACCCTGGCCTAAATGGCACAACGAAAGGTGGTTTTGGGACTTGGTACTTATAAAACAATGCTAGTGCGATGTTCTCACTGGAGGTAATCATGTAATTATCTTTAGTTATTCTACAAAAAAATAAAGTTGCTAAGTTTTTAACATTTGCAAAATGTCTTGCCCTTTACTCTCACACAAATTGCAAAATATTTGGAATATATGTATTTCTAATATTCCACAAGCCAATTGTAAACAATCTTGTAAGTCAAGTTACCACTGAATTCTAAAATTTATAATAGGATTAAAATCATATGCCATATCACATCAAAACACTGAAGTGATGGAACAAAAAATTTATTGCTTTGGTATCACTGATGTCCTTGTTGAATTTATCCTAGTTATTTTAAAAACTTTTATGACATTTTTTGGTTGAAAAGCTCAGAATCATCATACTTGCTTTACTCTTGAAAGTTTGTTTTGAACAGTTTTCTATGAAAGAGGTAGTGTATGTAAAGCAAATTATGCTTAACAAAAATTTATTGTGTGCGTATTTATAATTCAAGCTAGTAATTGTTTTACATGATGGTAGGATTGCTGGTGTCCTTTTTTCTGTCTCATAAACATGCAAGATTTCAGGTATGTCTTGCTACTTCTACTTACACTTAGGTCACACTGCACATACAAGTACAAGCATATACATACACACCCCTCTGGGTTTTCTTCTGTTTCTTTCTAGTTCTTATTCTTGTTTATTTCCTCTTATCTCCATGGGGAAGTGGAACAGAATTCTTCCTCCGTAAGCCATGCGTGTTGTAAGAGACGACTAAAATGCCGGGAGCAAGGGGCTAGTAACCCCTTCTCTTGTATAAATTACTAAATTTAAAAAGAGAAACTTTCGTTTTTCTTTTTGGGCCACCCTGCCTTGGTGGGATATGGCCGGTTTGTTGAAAAAAAAAAAAACACATGCAAGATTTCAGATATATCTTGCTACTTCTACTTACACTTAGGTCACACTACACATGCATGTACAAGCATATATATACACACCCCTCTGGGTTTTCTTCCATTTTCTTATTGGTTCTTGTTCTTGTTTATTTACGCTTATCTCCATGGGAAAGTGAAACAGAATTCTTCCTCAGTAAGCCATGCATGTCGTAAGAGGTGACTAAAATGCCAGGAGCAAGGGGCTAGTAACCCCTACTCCTGTATATATCACTAAATTTCAAAGGAGAGAGTTTCGCTTTTTCTTTTGGGCCACCCTGCCTCAGTGGGATATGGCCAGTTTGTTGAAAGATGATGATTTATAATTCAAATGGCATTATTTTTAAATAACATGTTAAATAAATTGGTGCCCCATCAATTTGCAGGTTACTTCACGTTGGACATTTCGCTGTCCTGGTTGCCCAGTTTCCTTGTCTGAAGATGACTCGCATTTTACAGAGCGTCATAGTTGCATAAACTTCTTTACTCAGGTGAGTTCTTTGTACTCTCGATGCAAATCTTTCTTTCAACATGAGTTATATTCTGGTAGATTTGAACACTTCCTAGTTATGTTCAGCCACCTTGTTGCCAGATGTACATATCAGGCTTTTTTATATACTACTTAGATACAGTTGATGTCTTTTCTTATTTTACTTTGTAAATTAATTAAAAAATGCAAGTGTCACAGTTCACCTTATTGCTAATGAAGGAAATTGACATAGAAATATAGATACAGGTTTTTCTTGTTTTATGCAGGAGATGCATTTCAGATCCATGGCAGCTATATTAAGCTCCATGGTGCCATTAACACTTAATTGTGCACAATATAAATCTTTTATGTGCTTTGCAAGTTGCAGCAATTGTTCTATTAGTAATTCTGTATGCATTTTGCATATAGAATTACTAATAGAAATAGGACAACATATAATAGTGATTTCAAATAAAGTGAGGGAAACCTGTACTATACTGAATAGCATAAATTCCCATTAAGGGTTTGTCCTGCTTGAGTAACTTTATTTTAATTGCAGCAAATATAAATTAGTTTAACTGACAATCACTGTCTTTTGTTTCAGGTTTATGGCTATAACCCTCTTCTAAATACACAATATCGTGTGGACTCTGTTCTCTTTAAGACAAGACTTCCACATGATAAACAAAAGTGCTTTAAGTTTATATGAGAATTAACTTTTATATTAATAGAAACTTTCAGGATACTTGCTGAGTAATGAATTAATGTAATTCTTACTTTACTACATCTCATTTTATGTTATTTTTTTGTATTCATGACCTGTGAATGATAATAAATTTATTGTTGTTTAAATGGCTGTCCATATTTAAATAACAGTAGTTTTATGTAACATTTGTTGAAACTGAATCTTCATGTAAAATATCAAGTAATTCATGTCTTATTTTAAATGTTTCAAAACTTTAAATATTTTAATGACTTATTGTAAAACTGATAATTTCAAATGGATAGATGGATATGTGCCTCTGGCAGGACAGTGATAGTGTGAATGATGGTGAAAGTGTTTCTCCACTGAGGCAGGGTGACCCAAAAAAGAAACACTTTCACCATCATTCAACACATTCACCATCATTCACACATAATCACTGTCTTTGCAGAGGTGCCCAAATATGACAATTTAAATGTCACTCCAAACATGTGCTCATCTCTTTGTACTCTTCTGTTTCTGGCTGCAGGTAGGTGTGTGTGTGTGTGTGTGTGCTCACATACTCACCTTATTTTTGGTGCAGGAGTCAGGTCACAGATCCTGGCCCAGTGTGTGTGTGTGTATGTCTGTCTGTCTGTTTGCTTGTGTGTGTCTGTCTGTCTGCCTGTACTCTGCATGTATGTGTGTGTCTATCTGTGAAAGAGAGATTGTTTGCTCTCAGGATAAATTTTTATAGTTTCTAACATTAATGTAACCTTGCCATGAATTTGGATATTGTAGAAAATGTTTATTTTGCAGTGCAGTAAACATTATGTATGATTGTTAAATGTTGGAGTGCCTGGCATTGTATACAGTTTATATTGAAAATTAATTTAAGTAATTTTTAGCTGTTAAATTGGTACCAGGTTTGTACCATATATGACATATGTAAATTTTATATTAAAAGATTATATTGTTACCAGTGAATTGTTAGCTAAAACAGTTATTATATTTTAATAACAGTGTGTTTAAATAATTTATAGGACTACAATTCTTAATGCTTTGGGGCCAGAATATTATGTAAGCGATTGTAAATTGATGTGGATGTTTATTAATACAATGAAAATGGGAAAACAAATGATATACTGTTTTAGTATTATTATTGTACCTAAAATTGTTTGGGTGCTCTTAATAAAGTAAGGAAGTTGTTAAAACAGCACAATCCTCATGTGAGTTCTTGATTACCTACAATCTATTATTAATCACAACAATAAAAGTTGTCCACTCTCTGCCATACGATCTCTGTAAAAAGCCACTTTTGTTGGAGGGGAAAGGGATTGAAGTCTTGAAGTTTTTGATGGGTTCACAAAAAATGTCAGTGAAGCTTCTGCTGAGGAGATGGTTTTAAGAGCTGCCACTACTTTTCCCCATAAATAAAAACTTATTGAAAGCAGAGGCTCAGTGTTGATCCACCTTAATCATTTTGCTGATTTTGATTTACTATACTAGTGTGAGGCAAGCTGGAGATGCAACATTTTTAGTCCTGTAGGAGCTAGAAAATGTCTGATAATTTCTTTGGTACAGTATATAATCTAAAAATAATTTTATTTCCCTAAAAGATGCATTAGAATTACAATAGCAGGTTAACAATTAACAATAAATGGTTATGCTTAGCATGTCTATTAGTTTAAAACTAGGGTGAATGCTAAAAATATAAAAATACAAATTATAGTGGACATTGTATATAAAATTATACACTGGTAATGTGTACTATACGTATTACAAATTTTAGCTAATATTGTGCATTTAGTGAAAGACATTAAATTAAGATTCAGTGTTAAAGTTAAATTTATTTTCAAAATAAAAAAAAAAAAAATATGGAAGTAATATTGTAACTACAGTTAGAGATATTATATAAAAAAAAAAAGAAAGGGAACATGGTATAATTTATAACTGGGATGTAAAATGCATATAGTAATGACAATTTAAGGAATTATACTAGAAATTGTTTCAGGCTAAATGTTTAGTACACTTTTATTTTTTTTTAATTCATTAAGAAAGTCACAATTTTTTTACTTTATCTGACAAGTTATTCCATATTTTTTCACCCTTTTATTTGCATTGCTTTTATAGAGGTTCAGGCAGAAATGAGGAATATCAAAAAGGTATTTGTTCTGAGTGATTTGCAAATCACAGCATATTTATACAGTACTTCATCAGGGGCCACGTTTCTTTTTCTTTCTTTATATGGAATTATAAAATTAAAACCAGGAGGGTGATTCAGAATGGCACTAATAGCAGGCTGGACCTTTCTATCTAGAGCTAGCCATTTTCTGTTATCACCAGACAAAGGCAGGTGTTTAAAAATAGACCCACCATCTTCAAAGCACTGACATTTTATCAACCACTTAAGCAAGATCCCAGCAACATATTTTCCAAGTCACAGTACTGTCATAAACACTAACCTTTCTCACCCACCTCTGTTCTCACTTCTGATTCCTCTGAATAATGTCTTTGGGCCTCAGATGTGGACAAAAGTTTTGAATTTCAGTTCATCTGAGTGTGTACTGAGTTATCTTAAATTTACCTATGGACTCCTGGCCTAGGCCAACAAATCCTCTCATTCTTTACATTAAATGATTGGGTACTTATTTGTTGTAGACATGACATTTCACAGCCAACAGTCAACCAAATCTGGAAACTAGGTAACCCTATAACAGTTCAACATCATATCCAATACAATTTAGTTTGCTGGCTTGTCCTTTTACCTCTGATGTTGGTAATTCCATTATCATACAGTGCTGATTGCTCCACATAGATTTAGAGCCTTACATTAATATACTGTATTGTAATAATTGTAATAATGGGAGATTCTAAAGAAAAATTGCAAAGGTTAATAGATGAGTTTGAGAATGTGTGTAAAGGTAGAAAGTTGAAAGTGAACATAGAAAAGAGTAAGGTGATGAGGGTATCAAATGATTTAGACAAAGAAAAATTGGATATCAAATTGGGGAGGAGGAGTATGGAAGAAGTGAATGTTTTCAGATACTTGGGAGTTGACGTGTCGGCGGATGGATTTATGAAGGATGAGGTTAATCATAGAATTGATGAGGGAAAAAAGGTGAGTGGTGCGTTGAGGTATATGTGGAGTCAAAAAACATTATCTATGGAGGCAAAGAAGGGAATGTATGAAGGCATAGTAGTACCAACACTCTTATATGGATGTGAAGCTTGGGTGGTAAATGCAGCAGCGAGGAGACGGTTGGAGGCAGTGGAGATGTCCTGTCTAAGGGCAATGTGTGGTGTAAATATTATGCAGAAAATTCGGAGTGTGGAAATTAGGAGAAGGTGTGGAGTTAATAAAAGCATTAGTCAGAGGGCAGAAGAGGGGTTGTTGAGGTGGTTTGGTCATTTAGAGAGAATGGATCAAAGTAGAATGACATGGAAAGCATATAAATCTATAGAGGAAGGAAGGAGGGGTAGGGGTCGTCCTCGAAAGGGTTGGAAAGAGGGGGTAAAGGAGGTTTTGTGGGCGAGGGGCTTGGACTTCCAGCAAGCGTGCATGAGCGTATTAGATAGGAGTGAATGGAGACGAATGATACTTGGGACCTGACGATCTGTTGGAGTGTGAGCAGGGTAATATTTAGTGAAGGGATTCAGGGAAACCGGTTATTTTCATATAGTCGGACTTGAGTCCTGGAAATGGGAAGTACAATGCCTGCACTTTAAAGGAGGGGTTTGGGATATTGGCAGTTTGGAGGGGTATGTTGTGTATCTTTATACATATATGCTTCTAAACTGTTGTATTCTGAGCACCTCTGCAAAAGCAGTGATAATGTGTGAGTGTGGTGAAAGTGTTAAATGATGATGAAAGTATTTTCTTTTTGGGGATTTTCTTTCTTTTTTGGGTCACCCTGCCTCGGTGGGAGACAGCCGACTTGTTGAAAAAAAAAAAAATTGTAATAATTTTTCACATGTATGCTCATTTCTATCCCAGGATCTGGATAATAGGTAATTTTTCTCTTAAGTAAAATTTGTCCCTTTTAGTAAAGATTTAGGTACTGTACTTGAAAAAATGGCAATTAGGTATTCTGTCTGTGGGTGGCTAAAATAACAGCTTTTATATAGCAATGACGGTTATAAAATTTTAATATAAAAGCTTATTTCAAATGTTTTTATCATTCCACTTTCTAAATTAAAATTATATAGTGTTAATGGGATGAATGAAAAGATGTATTAGGTATAATTTTCTTTCTTGCTTATACCCTTATTAGAATTGATTTAGAGTTGTTCATTAATATCACGCTTTTAGATTCTGTTTATTATTATTTTGCATTTTATTAATTGAAAATAAATGTAGGTCAGTTAAGAAACAGGCCCATGCCTGCAAATATAGATAAATAATTTTACGTCATATTGCACATTCTACACTTACCTGTTGTAATACAAGAGTCCCCTATTCATTTTTTTCTCTATTCTTCTCTTCCTGCTAACCCTACCCCTCCCTTCCACACATTCCCCTTTACCTTCCCTCCTTCACTTTTTCCTCTTCCACCCCTCTCACTTCTGCTCTACTTTTATTCTTATTCTTCTCCCCACTCTTCTTCCTCCATAACTAAACAAGTTCTTCTTTCATTTGTTGCTAGCTCTTATTTTTCATTTCTGCAGTTCTGACCATGTACACTTTTTTCATTGCCTTATTTCTTTCTATCTTATGCAACTGCCATTTTTACCTTCCTGTAGCCACACATTGTCCCTGCCTTACTTGTGTGCCTGTACTACCCTCCAGCACCTACTTGTTGATTTCTGACTGTCATGGACTACATCACTTCCATTATAATACCAATCATTCTAAGCAAACATCCATTATGACTCAAAGACTGATGAATAAAGTGAGTTTAATATCTATTATGCACCCAATACCCATCCCATGGGTGGTATTCAAAAGATTACAGAGGTACTTAATGGGCCCAGAGACTGGGCCAGAGTTTTGATAGCTGAACAAGTTACAGTGGTAATGACCTGTTTTCATGTTTATATCTGATGACAATCTTTCATCTTTCAACAAACCAGCCGTATCCCACTGAGGCAGGGTGGCCCAAAAAAGAAAAACAAAAGTTTCTCCTTTTAACTTTAGTAATGTATACAGGAGAAGGGGTTACTAGCTCCTTGCTCCCCTGGTTACAGTCATAATGAGTTATTTATGCAGACATGAAATTAGTGACTGACACTAATATGTGAACATTAGGTTTTCACTCCCATCCTTCCTCAAGTCTTGGTGGTTTCCTCATTTTCTTTTCATGCATGAAAACATAGTCTTGCCTTTATTCATTATTGCATTTATTGTGTGTTGTAATTGGTTATATTTAATTACTGTTAACCTAATTAAATCTAAATAGTATATGTAGAGAAGATAGCTTAAGCATATGAGGTAAAAAAAAATAATATTGGTATTAGGACTAGTTGAGTGATACAACAATTTCTAATTTCCTATTTCCCCATTTCTATTTTTGCTGTTCATGCACTTTATCATCCTAATTTTTTGAAGATCTCACTTCATTGTATTCTACCTATTAGTATGTTTTGTAAAACCAAGTCACTCAGTTTTAAAGCATTTGAAGCTGAAACTAATTGAAGGATAGTTACATTGAATCTATCACTGTATGTATGTTAGGACAAATGTGCAGTAGCAGGATATTTATCAAGGAGACGCTTGGCTCCAAGGAGCATAAGCAATACATTGAGAAGGCTCCTAGAGCAAAACATCTCAAAAAGTATCTTAGTACTGCACATGTCTTACACATACTTGTCATTGTCTGATACCACTTTTCACTTGCATTTATGTATTAGTTCTCTTATATGGATTTCTAACTCATTATGACCTTCAGTTTTATCACTATCCTTAATATGTCTGCCCTTATTCCATCTTATCTGTAGAATTTTTTACTGAATATCTTACACTAAAAATTCCACTTACCTAGAGACTAGTTAGACCTTCATCCTATTTACCAACTAAGTGCCAAGTGCGTGTCTGTGTATAATTCCCCTTGATAATGGCTGCATTACTTTAAAACCTATAAATCAAACATTCCCTGATGTAAAACTTCCTTATTTTTATTTTATATAGTCTGTTTATTTTTTTTTTTCAACAAGTCAGCCGTCTCCCACTATTAAAAATGTAGCGTAATTACCATAACTGGTCTTAAAACTCTTCATTTACTCTGTATATATACATGTATGTATTTTTTTACCAATGGCCTTTGTTTTGCATATGCTTGGTTGGTGTTGTAGTTTAGAGAATAAATATACTGTACTGTACGTATATGTAATACACAGGATAAATAAGTATATATGAGATAAGTACGTATATATTATTAGAAAATCATCCCTGGGAGCCTACTAGTCTCAAAATATGGTAATTATAGTGAGTTATCAAATAATGTGTAAATAAAAATACTAACCTAAGGAATTACTTGCCCTACTCACCTACCAATTATTATTTTTTTCATTTGAGTGAATGTTATAAATGAAAAAAAGCTGGATGCCCTGGCTCAAGCCAAAACAAAGCTGAAAGGGGTAGGAGAGTTTCAGTGGAGAGAAATAAATGAGATTAGGTCAGGAGTATCTGAGAAAGAGCAAAGGCAGGAGTAGCAATAATGTTGAAGGATCAGTTATGGCAGGAAATGAGAGAATATAAATGAATAAATTCATGGATTATGTGGAATAAAATAATGGTCGGAGGCAAAAAGTGAAGTTATATTGTTTATGCACCTGGAGAACAGAGGAGTGTAGAGGAGAGAGATTTTGGGAGTTGAGTGAGTGTTTAGAGAGTTTTGACCCATATGAGAGTAATTGTAGTAGGGGAAAAAAATGCTAAAATGGGAGAAACTTGTAGAAGGTGTAGTAGGTAAGCTTGGGGTGCCAAGGGTTTGGTAATATGTAATACACAGGATAAATAAGTATATACGAGATAAGTACATATATACAAGATATGATATAGGGCATAATGACAGTAGTTTGTTGGATTATGTACTGATGGATAAAAGATTGAAAGGTAGACTTCTGGATGTTCATGTTTATAGAGGGGCAATATATATATCAGATCATTACAGTGAGAGTAAGAGGTACATGGAGCAAAAGGAAAATGGCATCAGCAAGAGAGAGGTGAAAGTTTACAAACTAAAGGAGGAGGTAGTTAGAGTAAGATATAAGCAACTATGGGGAGAAAGATGGACTAGTGAGAGTATAGGTAATGACGTTGAAGAAATATTTAAAATATGAAAGGATTTTACAAAGCAGAAGTGATATAAGGGGGGTGGAGAGTAAAAGAGAGTGGTGAGGAAGTGTAAAAGGTAAGCAAATGAGAGAGTGGGTGAGGTTCTGTCAAATTTTGCTGAGAATAAAAACAAAATTGGAGTGAGGTTAATAGGATGAGAAAGCCTAGGGAATGAATGGATTTGACAGTTTAAAACAGAAGAGGGGATAGTAGTACCACCCAGGGAGGTACTACTGCCCTTGTCAAATGAATGTGAAACAGAAACCTGTAATTGTTTTACACAATGGTAAGATTGTTGGTGTCTTTCTTTCTCTCACATAAACATACAAATGTCTAAGCATGCTAGTGGCTTTCTTTGTACTTTATATTTTGTAATATGTAAACCTCACATTGTAAACTTTACAAAGAAATAAAAATTAAGAATTTCTGAATTTTGAAGATAACAGGTTTGGACATACAGAGAGGATGGAAGGAATTGGAATGACTTCGAGAGTGTATAAATCAGTAGTGGAGGGAAGGCAGGGTAGGGGTCAGCTTAGGAAAGGTTGGAGGGAGGGGGTAAAGGAGGTTTTGTGTGAGAGGGGCTTGGACTTCCAGCAAGCATGCATGAGCATGTTAGATAGGAGCAAATGGAGACTAATGGTTTTTAGGACTTGACATGCTGTTGGAGTGTGAGCAAGGTAACATTTATGAAGGGATTCAGGGAAACTGGCAGGCTGGACTTGAGTCCAGTAATAATAATATGGACTTGAGTCCTGGAGATGGGAAGTACAGTGTCTGCCCAGCCTGCCGTGTTACTGCCTGCTGTATGTCTAAGCGTGGAGTGAGAGCGAGGTAGCGGGTCCCACTCACTCATGCGCATCCCATGATGTCATACAGTCACTAGCCCCAAGGATCTTCTATATAAACACATGGATGATCTATGGAGGCAAAGAAGGGAATGTATGAAAGTATAGTAGTACCAACACTCTTATATGGGTGTGAAGCTTGGGTGGTAAATGCAGCAGCGAGGAGACGGTTGGAGGTAGTGGAGATGTCCTGTTTAAGGGCAATGTGTGGTGTAATATTATGCAGAAAATTTGGAGTGTGGAAATTAGGAAAAGGTGTGGAGTTAATAAAAGTATTAGTCAGAGGGCAGAAGAGGGGTTGTTGAGGTGGTTTGGTCATTTAGAGAGAATGGATCAAAGTAGAATGACATGGAAAGCATATAAATCTATAGGGGAAGGAAGGCGGGGTAGGGGGCGTCCTCGAAAGGGTTGGAGAGAGGGGGTAAAGGAGGTTTTGTGGGCGAGGGGCTTGGACTTCCAGCAAGCGTGCGTGAGCGTGTTAGATAGGAGTGAATGGAGACGAATGGTACTTGGGACCTGACGATCTGTTGGAGTGTGAGCAGGGTAATATTTAGTGAAGGGATTCAGGGAAACCGGTTATTTTCATATAGTCGGACTTGAGTCCTGGAAATGGGAAATACAATGCCTGCACTTTAAAGGAGGGGTTTGGGATATTGGCAGTTTGGAGGGATATGTTGTGTATCTTTATATGTGTATGCTTCTAAACTGTTGTATTCTGAGCACCTCTGCAAAAACAGTGATAATGTGTGAGTGGTGAAAGTGTTGAATGATGATGAAAGTATTTTCTTTTTGGGGATTTTCTTTCTTTTTTGGGTCACCCTGCCTCGGTGGGAGACGGCCGACTTGTTGAAAAAAAAAAAAATCTTACTTGGGTAACATTACACATTGTAGATGAATGGTTCACAGAACCGACACGTTGATAAATTGACACTATGTGCAACTCTTGGGTATCTTTATTAAGGAAACGTTTCGCCACACAGTGGCTTCATCAGTCCAAACACAGGAGAAGCTTGAAGAATAGGAGGAGAATGAGGTAATCAGTCCCTCAACTTTGAGTCGATGTGGTCAGTCCATCAATCTTGAGTAGAATACGGCATATGAGCGGAGAAGGAGCTTATAAACCGTAGGTAGGAGAGGTGCAGCAGTCATAGGTGGTGTCACATTCATCTACAATCCTGTCAGACACTGCAACTTCTTGGGATCTTAATACTTGGGAATTCTTCGCTTGCCTAACCCTTGGGCACGACCTACTTCCACATTGGGCAAATGTGACACCAGCTATGACTGCTGCACCTCTCCTACCTACGATTTATAAGCTCCTTCTCCGCTCATATGCCATATTCTACTCAAGATTGATGGACTGACCACATCGACTCAAGGTTGAGGGACTGATTACCTCATTCTCCTCCTATTCTTGTATGTAAAGTAAAAGGACACAAGTGCAACTAATGTGACATTTATTGTGGCAACGTTTCGCTCTCCAGGAGCTTTATCAAGCCATTACAAACAATACATGGACACAGAGGGTATATAAAGGCTCAGAGTGAGGTGCAATACTAGTGAGGTACAATTAAACAAAACAACGGCAGCTTCACCATCTCCGAAGTCTTAGCAAGAATCCTCCTGAAAACAGTAAACCCTGCCATCACATAGTCTCTACTGTTATACTACACAAAGCACATTACAGAGAGTGAACACTGAAACAAGCTGCCTCTTTCCAGTCTACATTTGTCCAACCTATTTTTATGTTACCCAAGTAATAGCTTTTATTTCCTTTTACTCATGTACGAATTAATTGCTCTACCATATTGTATTACTTTTGTCACTACCACTACTACTACTACTACTACCACTAGTGAACATCGAAATGGTACCTCACTAGTATTGCACCTCACTCTGAGCCTTTATATACCCTCTGTGTCCATGTATTGTTTGTAATGGCTTGATAAAGCTCCTGGAGAGCGAAACGTTGCCACAATAAATGTCACATTAGTTACACTTGTGTCCTTTTACTTTACATATTGTCGGAAATTCTACCAACTTTATTACCTCCTATTCTTCAAGCTTCTCCTGTGTATGGACTGATGAAGCCACTGTGTGGCGAAACGTTTCCTTAATAAAGATACCCAAGAGTTGCACATGTGTCTAATTTATCAACATTACACATACATGTACACATATATGTATACTGTACACCCATTTTAATTTTCTTCTGTATTCTTAATAATTCTTATTCTTATTTATTTTCTTTCATCTCCAAAGAGAAGTGAAAAAGACTTTCCTCTGTAAGCCATGCATGTCATAAGAGATGACTAAAATGCCAGAAGCAAGGGGCTAGTAACCCCTTATCTATAAATTACTAAATGTAATGAGAAGAACTTTCATTTCTTCTTTATTCAGGTTCACTGCCTCAGTAGAAAATGGCTGAGAAGTAAAAAAAAATGCAGCAATAATTAGCAACAGGGGTACATAAATTTCAACATATTCTCAACACAATCACCAAACAAACAAATAAATTTTATTTCTTTGCAAAGGTTTCAATGTGATTACATTTTATAAAGTGTTGTTAAGGACAAAAACCCACTAACATGCCATTTACAACAGACATGACAATAGGGACTCCCATTATTATTACTGTATTATATTCATGGGGATTATATATTGCAGTGCTGCATGACCCTAGTGAGTTTAGCAATTCTTTTTATTATAATAATGATGGGGTTTATATTTATGGAAAGTGCTAAACCCATAGGTGTCATACATTTTTTTTGTTGTGCTCTTCACCTACATGAAGGAACTTACCCCTCAAGAGAGGTTCCTTGACACTGGTGAGGGGCTCTTGATCTAGGGAATTGCATCTGTGCTCCAGTTCCTGAATTAAGCCTGAATATCTCCCATCCCCCCACATGCGCTGTATAATACTACGGGTTTAGCGCTCACCATGATTATAATAATAAAGGAATTTTCCTCGAAGAGAGTCATGGAGTCAGTGCTAAACTGGTAGCCATACAGGGCCTGAGATAATGGAAGGTTTTCAAGTTCAACCCAAAGAAGTTAAGACTGAATCCAATTTAGTTCAAGAGCCTCTTTGTATTTTTTTTAACACGTCGGCAACTTTCCACCGAGGCAGGGTGATCCAAAAAGAAAGAAAAAACTTTCGCCATCGTTTAACATTTTCACTAACATTCATATATAATCACTGTCTTTGCAGAGGTGCTTAGATATGACAGTTTAGATGTCACTCCAAACAGCCAATATCCTAAACTCCTTCTTTAATGTGCAGGCATTGTACTTACCACCTCCAGGACTCAAGTCCGGCCAATCAGTTTCCCTGAATCCCTTCACAAAATATTACCCTGCTCACACTCCAACAACTCGTCAGGTCCCCCAAAAATCTACTAACACCCAGGTATCCATGTACTTCTAGGTGAACAGGGACGGCAAGTGTAAGGAAACACCTGACGTTTCGTCCGTAGTGTGAAGTGATCCCTGTCCCTCACACCAAGAGATGAGGGCACTATTGAGAAATATTATGGTGATGCTGACAAGATATGGGAAAAAATCCTTACTTGAGCTTTAAACCCAACGTACAACCTAGCCATCGAGGGGCTCTTGATATAGGGAATTTGAGCTCCAGTTTTCTGAATTGAGTCTGAATACCTTCCATTCAACCCCTCCACAGGCACTGTATAATCCCTACGGGTTTAGCGCTCCCCCATGATAATCTAGCCATCAGTGTTACCACAACTTAGTGTCCTGCCATGGGAACCCTTAAAGCCAACAATAACAACACGATGTTTGCTGGTGCCGGGGAAGACGAGGATAACTCTCAACACGAGGCTAATATCATGCCAGGGTTTGCTTCACTGGAAAATAGTACTGAAGATAAGTACTATAAGAAATATAACGCCATCTTAAGGCGGTGCAGTTGTGTTCAGAAGGTAAGGGTTGAAAAGTTCAATGACCCCAATGGAAATTTGCCACTGTCCGACTTTATTTTTTTTTCCGGGGGGTGGGGGGCTATCCTAGATAATTTACACTATGTATGATAATTGTACTTATGTGTACCTGTACATAAATAAACTTACTAGTTATCGATTCTGTGGAAGGCTTCTTGATTCAAGGAATTAAATCTATCATAGGATAGATTTCTTGAATCACATCTGATAGTCTCCCATCCTTCACACATAGTACGATCCTTATGGGTTTAGTGTTTCCCTTACAACTGATGGAACATGTCTTTTTTTTTATGCTAAGTAATAAAAATAAGGTAAACTTCTTCAGTAGCTTAATCTCTTAATCAGATCCTGATCCACCATAAGGCGTGGTCACAGACCGGGCCACGGGGGCGTTGAGCCCCGGAACCCTTTTCAGGTATACTCCAGGTATAACTATGGCATATTCCAGTACACTTTTCAATTACATCTTGTGCATTATGTAGCATTTACTTTAAGTCAAACACCAGTGTATAAGCTGCCATTGTTTTAAGTTTGTTTAATTATAATAGTGTCATTGCATTATATATCTTTTTCTCATTTTCACACCTATGTAACATGTTTTAGGAAAAAAGTTGTATATTTGGTTAAAACATAACTCTCATCATTATTAGCATTATATTATACCCACTTGATACACCCCGTCAACTAACTACATAAAAACCACCTGGTGGTTCACACTTACTCACCCATTTGACTGTAAGCACAGAAATACGTATCTTAATCTTAAAATAATGATTCCTAACTAGTCACAAGTTTGCCTGTGATACTCCAATATAGAAACTGTATTGTGCCAAAACAAAAGCATTCACATTGCTAAACTCACAAACTAGTATTTAGTCACTTAGTATTTAGTCAACTTACTCCGCAATTTGTAATAATTTAGGGTTAAGGATTAATCTAAGTTTGCCCGAAATACCTAGCCATGCTAGGTGTTCTAGTGGCCCCCTCTGTAATTAGTATTTTATTACATGTAAACCACACTATAACCAAAATCTGTAAACCTCGCATTGTAACCCTTATAGAGAATAAACTTTGATTTGATTTCATTTGATTTTCAACAGTTATCACTAGCACTTCTTTTTTATTATAATAGTAATAATCAACAGTTATCAGTGTAAGACTTGCCTATAATGTTGTTTATAATATGGTCTTACAGTTATGATGCATCAACCAGCAGGGGTTGAAATACAGTAAAATTTTATTTAAATATTTCATACACAATATACAATCTTTTTTACAATGACTTGAGGGCACACACATTATTGGCACCTATATACAGTACATTATGTAGATTTAGCTTATTTTTGTTTTTGTTTTTAACTTGTTGGTTGTCTCCCACCAAGGTAGGGGTGATCTAAAAACGAAGAGACACTTTCAGCATCACTCACTCTATCACTGTCTTGCCAGAGGCATGCTGACATAACAGCCCAGATGCCCCTCCAAACTGCAATACCCTCACCCTTTCTTCAAAGTGAAGACAATGTACTTCCCACCTCCAGGATTCCAAGTCTAGCTAACCAGTTTCCCTGAATCCCTTCATAAAATGTTATCTTGGTTACAGTCCAACAGTACGTCAAGCCTAAAAACCACTTTGCCTCCATTCACTCCTGTCTAACATGCTTGCACATGCCTGTTTGATGTCCATGCCCCTTGCATACAAAACTTTCTTTACCCCATCTCTCCAGCACTGTGATATACAGTATATATATTGTACATTGTTTTAGCAAGAGTATGACTTGGGAGCAAACAACCATTTTTGTACTTCTGTAAGTAATTTAATTAATGAATATGTATTAGTTATTAACTTATTTAACACTTTCAATATTCTTTTAATATTAATTTTTGTATACTATTTTGAAGGAAAATGAAATGCTGGTGAATCGTGTTTATCAAGTGAAGAAGATTGTACGACGACTAAGGAAGGAAAGAAAGTAAGTGAACCTTTGTTGATCCTATCACATGTTCCCAATTTCTACTACAGTGTCAGTTTATTTTACAGCAATTGCTTGTTGATACAGTGAACTTGCTAATACGTGATAGAATGAATGCTCATTTCCTTCAGAACTAATGCACACTTCTTTCAAAATAAATGCCAGTTTTCCCCCTTCCCCATGATGAATGTCTATTTCCCCCCTTCCCCATGGTTGTTCATTTTTTATATAACTGTTTATTTCTTCTAGCATGTGTGCCCATTACCTATATGGATGTTCATTTCCCCTGGTATGTATGCCCATTTCTTGTATAGATGCTCATTAAGGTGGTCCACAAAAATGAAAGATTTACATATTATTATCTCATCCTGTCATTATGTTTTACTCAAAGAAAAAACATTCCATACCAAGTCATTCATTGTGTGTGTGTTTGTCTCTTTCTCTTTCTTATGTGTGTGTGTGTATATGCACAGTGGCTCATGCCGGAAATATCAAATAATTGTTATTTTATTTAATTCAGTAATTTATTTTGTGACTACTTATCAGAAAGAGTAAAGCAAAAACCATTGTAAAATAAAAAAAAAAGATAGTTTCATTACAATGTGATGGTTGCTAAACTCTTTACAATTCATGTACTGTATTTAATTAATTACTGTATTGATGCAAAAATTGTCACTGGTTCTATTTATTAGATGGAGTCTTCACTAATTACTGAACCAAGAATATGTTTTACATTACTAAATAGATCTGCAGTGATGATGCTTTTCTTCTTTCCTCAGATTTCTAATGGAAGAGCTTGACAAGCGAGATGATAACTATAGAAGTTTGCCCTTAACATTTGCTATTGAAGATGAGGACAAATCATTTGCTTTACCGCAGGTACGAGATAAAAAACTAAATGAATTTGGCAAATGCTAGCAAAGCATTCTGTCCATGGTACTTAAAAAAAATATTTGTTATCCTTGCATTAAAAACAGTCCTTTAATTTGTAATACATTAGGTACAGCGCTTATCTTGGCATGACTCTGAACTATTGATCATTTGTGTAAATTTATGTATAATACAGTGTATACAGTACCATTAAATTGAGACAAAATGTGTGTTATGTTATACTTTACCCTAATTGTTTTATTATAATTTAAATAATGATCATTACAGACATCTAGCCTACCTGCATTGGGAAGACCAAGAAGTACCAATTCTTCTTCAAGTGTCAAACGTCAAGTGAGTGATAAAGAGCTATTGAATTAAGTATGGTAACTAAACCCACATATAGTGGATTGTGGCATTATGGGTTTGATTACCATACTTTGAAATCTTGGGCATGACTGTGAATATTATTGACATGGATTTGATTCCTGGTCTAACTGAGGTCAAATGTTTGTAAAATAAACTCAAGTTTTTGAGCATGCCAAAAGCCTCTCAGCCAGGATGCAAATGAAAATATTCCTTAACACTGTACTCCTAGTTGCTTCAGTGAATTTTTTTTTTTTAGTAAGCATGTACTGAACCAGTGATGGAGTGAATGATGGTGAAAGTTATTCTTTTTCGGGCCACCCTGCCTTGGTGGGAATCGGCCAGTCTGATAAAAAAAAAAAATATGTACTGAACCACACCACTACTTCAAATTTGTAGGGAATCATGGCATATTGGATTTGGTTACCATTCTGTAAAATCTCAAGTCTGGAGAGGAATGATTTTGACATAGTCCCAGTATCAATCAAAATAGTCCCAGGTACAATACATTCAAACCTTAATCACTAGGGTTATGGTATGCTCCTGAGACATCAGCAGTGATGGGAGAACTTGTGAATATTAATATAGTATATTTACTTAATGGTAATAATTTTAATTAAATTTAAGTGATTTTAGTTATGCTATGCAGGATTATGCTATATTAATGAGTGCATATTACTGTACATTAGTTCTAGCTTGGCTGTTAGATTGCTAAATTTCAAGTAATGTTCGAGAAAGATGCCAAACCAATGCAGGTTTGGCATATTTTGCAAATTTAATAATTCTCTTCCTGGATGCACTTATATACTTCAGTAATCAGTTGGCACCCATGGTTTACCATAAGTCTATGAATTTGGCCTGTTATTTACTTTTTTCACTTACCATTCTGACCAGACTAAGAAAAGTGTAATTATTGGATTATTTCTACACATACTCAAACTGTGCAGTCCACAACACTGTGCACTGCAGCACCATCACTGGGCAGTTCATTGTTATATTCTAAATGGTTCAGAAAACCGACAAGTTGATGAATGAGACACTTGTGCAATACTTGGGTATTTTTATTCTGAAAATGTTTCACCAGCCAGTAGTTTCCTCAGTTCAGTACAGAGAAGAGTGGTGGAAGATGAGGAGTTGAAGGTAATCAGTCCCTCTGCCTGGAGTTGATGTGTTTAGAGTCCATCAGTCTAGATGGGATCTTGATATTGGAAATTCTATGCTTGCCTAACCTATAAGCATGACCTACTTCCACCTGTGGATTTTACCATAGTGACAGCACTTCAGACTACATTGCCTCACCTGTCTGCAGTATATAAGCCCTTTCTCCATTCATATGCTGCACTTTTATCAAGATTGATGTACTAAACTCCTCATCTTCCATCATTCTTCTCTGTATTGGCTAATTATTTTCACAGTAAAGATACTAAAGTGTTGCATAGGTCTCTCATTCATCAACTGTGCAGTTCAGTTGACTCCTTACTTCAAAATCAAGCACAAGATCATCATAAAAAATGTAATTCCTTCTCATATTTTTTTTTATTTAACCTAACAAAATAGGCAGTTGTGTAATGAGCGGATTGAAAAAATGAACCCTCCTTAATATCCCTAGTGTATACATGTATGAAATTCCTTACATGGACTGCAACCAATCATACATAAGATAAACAGATAGAAATTTATTCAGTGGAGTAACTGAACACAAGAAATTTGCCACATATACACAGGATAGTTCAGTAGTTTTCTAGTATGTAAGAAATCATAACCATAATATCAGGAAGGCTGCTTCCATTATATATAAAGCAAACAATGTATAACACAAAATCCTAAAGTCTGCTATGATTGCATCGACCAAATAGCATC